>NC_134404.1:308567622-308845122 GCF_038048845.1 Mixophyes fleayi | reverse complement strand
TATAGAAACCCCCCCTGCGCTAACTAAGTGGCCACTGTCCTATACAGCAGCCGCAGCTCTCTCTCGTGGTTTTTTTGGGGGTTTTTTTCGGTCGGCGGGGAGAAACCCCCCCCCCCCCGACAATCCTCTGTGTGCCCCTGTATACTGGGTAAATCAGACTGTTTGCTGTTGTTAGGACTCTGTGCAGCTTCTGCTCTGGTGCTCACCCCCTAGCACTACTATTGGAGGAATTTTCTGGCGTTTTTTAGTGTAAAATAACTGTGGAATGAAAATTTAATGTTTTCCGGTATTACCCCAACCACTCCGCACAGCAGAATGAAATAGTTGTCCTAGCTCTCTGTGCCTGCTGTAAGTTCTGTGAATTATAAGTACAAGCTCTCATGAGCAGGGCCCTCTTTCCTTGTGTGCTCCTTCGACTATTCCACCACCCTCTGTACCTCTTGGCCTGCTTCCCTAGCCCTGTTTTCCCTGTCTTCTTAAGCTTTGGCCTTCTTCTCGCTGATTTCTACCTTCCCTTTCACTATCTATCCCAGAAATAATCTGATTTGCTTTACCCTGTCACCTGTGTTTGTATATATGTTTGTATCATGTTGTGTCTTGGTTCTCTGTTTTCTGTATATGTAATGTACGGCGCTGCAGACCCTTTGTGGCGCCTTATAAGTCAAAGATAATAATATGTGTGGAATGGTATTCTGCATTATGGTGGATCAAACTGAGAGCGTGAAGATTGTACCTCTGTGAATATGGTCTGTCGTCGCAAAACTTGACTTGTGTGAAAATTTCGATCTCAAATGCTGTTTATACTAAAACTTGCAAGAAAATTATGAATTTGTTTATTTTCTTTATCATGCTTATATTTCATTTTACTAGTTGAAGCTAAAGTAATACTATTTATATACATGTTGTGTCTATTTGAATGACTGATTATTTTGACTTACTATTTAAATGCTTCCTGCTAATGATCTTATTTTTATCATTGAAGGGCTGCCTTATTTTAAGTGATGAGTTGAACCACACTTCTCTGGTCCTTGGCGCTAGACTCTCAGGAGCTACCATTCGAATTTTCAAGCACAACAGTAAGTATTTACTTAACCTATAAGTCACATGGTACTTCAGGGTCTGTCCTCTCATGCTAATTGTGCAAGACATGCTTTAAAACCATGCTAAATATTTCACTAATAGACAGTGTTTTATATGTATGACTCTAGGAAACTTTTGTAACAATATAGTGTATGCAGTCAGTCCTAGTCTTATTATTTTTTGGTTCAGCTTGTTTTAACTTGTACAGTGGTGGGATGCACAGGGTTTTTGTGGGGGTGGGTTAACTCTATAAGCTAACTGTTCATGCAGTTCTGTGTGGTGGATAGTGTGTGTGTGTGTGTGTGTGCACAGAGAGATAATATGGTTATGTGCACATAGGTCGTGTACATGGTACATGAGTCATCTTATCAACTAAAGTATCTAAAGTATCCTTTTATGGAGGCAAAGTTTAGCCCACGTTATCAGTCATGACTGTTAGAGTAACCAGATACATAATAACAGACCAGTTCTAACATTAATGGTTTTTATTAAATCGTTTTATAGTAAAGGAGAAGGGGTACAGCAAAAAGAAAGGGGAGGGGGAGGGGTAAGCAGTGAGGTGCAGACAAATCAGAGCACCAGAGGTCACAAATTGACATCACAGAGAACACCATATGATCACCTAAAAAACAAACACCATAGTGAAATATATAGTTAGAAATCTGGAGATAAATGAATGAGCCTAGGAAGGGAAGGGTCCACACAGTCTGGTGGGCGTAGGAGCACAGAGCCTTCACCATCTGTAATAAACTCATGCCAATCAAACCTTTAAACCAGGGGTGTCCAACCTTTTAGCTTCCCTGGGCCACATTGGAAGACGACGAGTTGGTTTGGGCTGCACATAAAATACACTAACACTAACGATAGCTGATCATCGAAAAAAACATAGAAAACATAGTTAACATATTAAACTTACTTGGAAATTAAGTTAGTAAGAGTTAGGAAACCTGTTGCAGAATCATGATTAAAGCAGTAGTCCCATTACCAGCTACAATTTAACTTACCTGCATCTGCCCCTTAGTGGGGTTCGGGGAATTAAATGCCAAAATGCTTTTTTTTCCTCTCCCCATGAATCATTTTTTTTATTGACCAGTTTGAAATGGTCACCGATATAGGTAGCATCAGGAGGACTAATAGAAATCTACAGAGATTTAAAGATAGGGTGGCGGGAAAAATGGCTCATGGAGCAGCCTCCGATGAGGGTAACGTTGGGTGATATTTTCACCCTACTCAGCACTGCACATTTAAAATGGTTTAAAATATATAAAATACAATAATCTCTTAATATTTATATTAGATACATACAGAGAACACAGAGAGTTCATAATTGCATGGTGCAGAAAGTCCAAATTCAGAGTAACAACAATAAGATACTGGATAATCTTTCACTGCTGCTGATAGTTCGCGCGGTTGACTCCTCTGTGCTGCGCTATGCAATAGATGTCGGGTGTGATGACGTCACCCCCGACATTCACTGAAAGCGCCACACGGAGGAGGAGACCAGGGAGGGAGCCGGAGCACCAGCTGACGTGACCGCAAGGTAAGTATTTTCTTTTATTTATTATTTATTTATTTTTTTGGAGGATTTTTTTTTTCAGCGCTGCCCCCTTGCCACAACCAAAACTCCTGCTGGGCCACATTTACAGACATGCTGGGCCGTGGGTTGGACAACCATTCTTTAAACCATGGGGAAGGATGCCGCAATAGAATAGAGGGCACCGGACATCTCCATTTCAAAACTAAATTGTATATTGGCAATAATTTTGTGAATAGTAGGAGGGGAGGGGTGTTTCCATAGTCGTATGATCACTGTCCTGGTAGCTATAAGGATATGCCCCTAGATATATCTATGGTGTTTCAAAATCTGATCTAGGTATAAGGAAACAGACCAGTTTTATACTGATAAATGGTTAATAATAAAGTGAACAGTGAACACAAGTTACAGTAAACTTCTGGTAAAACATTACTATTCACATATACAATTTTAAACACCACAACAAAGAAGTCCATTCAATTTTCATCCTTAACTTGGCACAAGTTGAACGCATTCACTAGATTCTTTTTAGTTGGAAGTAAGAGGAAGGGTGTGTTCTTATCAAGCAGTTAAACAGTTTACATAGATCATTTAAACCTAATAAGTGAACTATTACAGTAAATGAAAATCCATACATAATTGATCTGTGCCTGTAACAGAGGGATGTGTCATTCACTGGATTGATAATTCTAAAACAATCATTTTTTGCCTCCTTTGGACATTTTTTCTATATAATATCTTATGTCAAGAGTAATATAAAAGTGCCTTTCTTTTGGGGGAAGTATAAATATGACAATGCTCCTTAACATGTTGCACTAGCCCCACTCACTCACATAGGGGTCTATTTATCATCAGGAGATAAGCTTTCATTTTGGTGAAAATGTCTGTTTTCCCCTAGATAAAGGCTTATTTTTTAATTTTGCCTAATCTGTTAAAGAGTTAACGCCGACGACAGCTCTGATTTCAACTATTCTAATCCCATTTTCACTGAGTATCGCCGTCCCCATATAGCTCTATGAGGACAGTGAAACTGATCTATCTATCAAGTGGTAAAAAGATTAACGTTTTGCTGCTTTGATATTTTTATCCACTACCATTGACGCCATCTGTTGATGGCGCTAAACGTACGATTCTATACTTCAGTCCCCCACTTTCTTCCTCAGGGCACCAATTTCTTGTAAATAGTGCTGATATAGACATTATACAGCTCCAGTATTATTCCATGGCACCAATAAACCCTAAACAATGAAATGCCAAATAATGGGATAGTATGTTGGGTGTAAAGAAAGCACAGCACTCACCTTAAATTCCACAGAGAGCTGAGGGTTGTACTCTAATGTCCAGAGACCTCTGACCAGAGATACCAATCTCTTAGTGACCTTTCACCTGCCTGCAGCAGCCTAGGTCTCTTCCACTGACTCCCTCTACACATCTTTATTTACCATAGTCCTGCTCAGTTCTGTTCTATACTGTTCCATCCCCAGTTACTCAGCCAACAGGTCCATGTTAGTCAAGCACTGGACCACAGCATTCATCAAATTGGTATTCCCATGGTTCCTCAGCCCTGGACACCAGGAACCTTGTCCTCTGAACTCCAGAGGGGCCTCTCTTGACACCTACCGGCACCTAAGCATTACCCCAGTTGTTGTTCGTGTTTACTCCTTGGATAACCCTATTATCCTCCCGTGTGGACCCTTTCTCATCTCAGGGTGGGCTGTCCACTTGAAGACTTTCAGGTATTGATTGACCCTCTCTCCATCTGCCAGGTGGGACAATCCTGTTTAACGTTCTCAGTATCCTCTGCCAGGAAGAGAACACTTTCACCGCGACAATAAGGCAGCAGTGAAAGTTAACCCTGGAGGATAAATGACCTGCCGGGACAGACGCTATCCCAGCAACACTATATTTTTGCTGTGCTAAGATTATGACAAAAACAATATTAGACACGGTGGCTCAGTGGTTAGCACTTCTGCCTCATAGCACTGGGGTCATGAGTTTGATTCCCAAATGGGGTCTTATATGTGTGGAGTTTTTATGTTCTCCTCGTGTTTGTGTGAGTTTCCTCCGGATACTCCAGTCTCCTCAAACACTCCAAAAACATACAAATAGGTTAATTGGCTGCTAACAAAATTAACCCTAGAGTGTGTGTGTGTGTGTGTGTGTGTGTGTTTGTGTTAGAAAATTTAGACTGTAAGTTACAATGGGGCAGGGTCTGATGTGAATGACAAATATTCTCTGTAAAGTACTGCGGAATATGTAAATAAATGATGCAATGATGATGAGATATCGGCAAAACTGGTGGGACTTTAATAAATTGGCCCAATACTCCTCTGTCCTATTGCAGATAACAATGGTTTTCTGATTGTGTTGATTGTCTTCAAAGAAATACTGTGTTGTTGTTGTTTTTTTCTATTAATGTTAAGCAATTTTAACCAATTGGATTTCTAATATTATGCGTTTCTACTCCCTATAAGTTAAGATTTGTTTTTTTTCCATTGTATCTGTATTTTAATTGAAACTATTTCATTTTTAATGTCTTAATGAAATTTGACCAATGCCTAGGCTTTTGTGCAAGTGTCTGTCTCTGGATGGTTCTACAGTAGCTGCACAAATGTACTTTATGTCAACATTGCTCATGCCTCAAAATTATGTACCTCCATGATGCCTAAAATATCTCAAATAATGTTTTAAGTAAGAGAATGCTAGTTATATATTACTTTTCAATGAGATTAAAACTGCTCCTGATACAACTTAATGCTCTCTCACCTTTTGGAACACTGACGAATGTTCTTATTGTGACTATTTTCTAGAACTTTATTTTGGATTGTTCCCAAGTGGGTTCTATTTTCTTTAAATAAAGACAAAAAATACATTTCATCTATCTCTACATCTATCATTTAAAGTTGTGCTTACATTGGCTTTCAACCTTAAACTCTGTCCGACACTTGACATTTAAATTTTTCTCCCTCGCTTTCTAAACTTCTGGATTTACCCTTTATAAGATGCAGTGAGATGTGACCTATCCACCGGTATATTTTCTGCTTTTTCACAGCTTTGAAATTTGACTTGTGTTTTATAAAACAATATTTTGGAGATTTCTTAAAAGTAGCCATAATTAAACAATACACTGATCTCAATAGTATCACATGGCCAGGAGAATTTAGGCTGCTGACTATAGCAAACTACAAAGATTTTTCACATCTTGCTAAACTGCAGTATATATTATCAGGGGTGTAGGAACCGTGGGGAAGGGGCAGATGGGGAAGTTGCCCCCCAGGATTTATGCTGGATGGCTGGATGGCAAAGACTGCCCCACCCCCTATGAAGTTCTACACAATAGCCTTCATGCTACTTTCTGAAGTCATGGTATCTGTTCTAAACTTGTGAAACGTTTTTTAAATTATAACTACCAAATGTTCTTTGATATAGATTTCCTTGGTATAGATTTAATACATATTGATTGATTTGCTTATTTAAAAACTCTAAGTGATCCGTTCATAAACATTTAATAAATAACCTGTATTTATGATGAACAAATAATCACTTTACTTTTACCCTGAATTTCGTGCGGTGCATCCAGTAACAAACATGTGATATAGCAATTTGAATTTATAGCACATATCATAACCAGTGAGGCAGTGACTATAGATTTAAAAATACTCACAATCAAATGAGATTAGGCTGTCAAAGAAATCTGAATAAAAACTAGGTTAATGACTCTGAAAAATGTGAATATTTAAGATAAATCATTGAATTTATCTATCTTTCTAACACCTATTGTACTAATTCAAAGTTAATATTAATAATATTTATTCAATAATGTATAAATACATTTTTATAGTAAAATAAACAATGAAACTGGGGATGGCCAACCCCTGAAACACTGACAAAAATTAATATAGGATTGGGAGTCTTTGTATATCTACAATCACTATTACAACTGTTGTAAAACGAGATACCAAACGTGAGAAAAAGGGGCTACAAGTTCTATAGTAATCCTTGGACTTTTACCCCCCCCATGAAAATCTTCATTCCTATGCCCCCTGTATATTATAAATGTTTAGGTATAGTCTAAGGGCTAGATTTACTAAGCTGCAGGTTTGAAATAGTGGAGATGTTGCCTATAGCAACCAATCAGATTCTAGCTGTCATTTTGTAGAAGGTACTAAATAAATGAAAGCTAGAATCTGATTGGTTGCTATAGGCAACATCCCCACTTTTTCAAACCCGCAGCTTAGTAAATCTAGCCCTAAGTGTTTAACACTCAATCACTGGGCTCCATGTAAAATTTCAGAGCGGGTGTTTGCAAATCCACCCCAGAGACAATCACTCTGTTCTATTGAGTCCCCCTCGTTTCTGGGTCCATGTCCCATAGCAGCCGCATGGGCTGCTCCATTGGAAGTTCACCACTGGTATATTCCAATTTTTTTGCTCACATGCAAAACATTGCTTGTCATGAGGAAAAGAATAATTGCTGTGCACCATGGAAACATAACTTTGTTTACTATGCAAACGGTTTTTCCTCGAACAATAAATATGTTCTGAGCTACCGTGAGTAATGTCTCTTTCTTTAACACAACACAGAGCAGTCTTGCACACTAATCCATGAACATGACGGTTTGCTGTGGGTGTCAAGAAACCCCAGCTGCTGTGTGACACTCTGTCCTGATGCAGTGAATGCATCCTCTGTGCGGCCCCTTTGAGGTGTACTCCCTCCACCTGGTATGCCACATGACCCTCCTGCACTGTGCATGGGAGGTCACGTGATGCAGGAGTCAGCTGACTCCCATTCTAGTAAGAACGAGAGCATCTGGTTGACAGGCCTCAACAGAAGGCTCTGTGGGCCGCCTGCTGCCCATCACTGGCTTACACTCAAGTGCCAAGAAGTGAAGAGTCCCTTAGAGTTATGCTCCAATTTTAGCAACTAGATTACACAGTGATAACAAAAATATTTCACCAATCAATATGTGCAGCATATCCCCCCTGTTCACTTTTCTTTAGCGCAAGTCTGTGTACGCTGTCAACTGTCCCTAATTTCCATAGATAGGCCCTGATTTTAAAATGTGTCTCTTAAAAATGTCCCTATTTTTCAAAATGTATGAAATGCACAGTACAGTTCTCTTATTCTACATATTAAATGTAATTCTCACGATTCTACCTCTCTGTGCCTTTAGGGTATTATGGAATTATTGAGAGGAGTGTGACGAAAATATTATCTTCCAATCATGTTTAGCAAAAATAAAAATATAATCATAGGTATTGCACCAAGGTCCACTTTTACAGTAATACACACACTGTGTTTCCACATGCCTATCCAGCTGGTACACCGACTGTTCTTGACACTGCGCATTTCTAACTGCATTTTTGTTTACTGCTGATACATCTATATAATACCTCCCAACTGTCCCGATTTAGGCGGGACAGTCCCGATTTGAGATATGTCCCGACTGATGGGAAAGTTGGGAGTTATTCTGTTCACTGCTCTCTGCGTGGCAGAGCAGCTGGGAATGGGTTCCCGAAATGGTGTTTGGAGGGGAGTACAGGTTAGCCTAGTACTTCAAAAGTGCTAGGCATGCCATGGGGGTGTGACCACGCCCTATTGTACCATGGTCACGCCCCATTGTGCCATGGTCACGCCTCCATTGTTCAGTGCCACCATCCATCCCACTGCCAGAGAGACTAATGTTGGGAGGTATAATCTTTATTAACAAAATAATACAAGTAGATCCTATAACTGTTTCATCACAAAAGCTGACCCTCTACTTACGATTATTAGCTGACCAAACTTTACGTCATATGGGTATCAAGGTTTTTTGATTGAAAAACAAATATGGGACCTCTAGACAAAGTACCAAAAGTGCAGTAAACCATAGTTACCAAGGAACCAATCAGATGTTTTCTTTTATTTGTCTAACATTTGTCTAGATTCTCAAAACCTAATGGCTGGTTTTTATAAATAAGTTACTAAATCACCGTACTTCCTGTCTCCCCTTCAGTCCTATAACTGTCCATGCAGAGGTTAACAAACGTTTTGTAATCTGTATTTCCTCAACACTTATCCCTTACCTACTTTTATCACTAAAGGCAAATGCAGAGTAGCATGTGACGTCTGTCTCTTCGGTGATGCAACTCCTTAAGCATACCACAGGCCTGACTTTATGTACACTGTGACATTGACTAGAGGTCATTGTTTCACTGCAAGTGTAACACTGACTTTTCATATAAAATACACATGCATTTACATATATACATCACAATATAACATCATTAGATTTGTGATTGTCATTAACAATGGTGAATTTTATATTTCCATTTTATATATTACATTTTAATGTAACAGTGACAATCACTACAAGCTGTGACATAGCTATTTCTTATGTGATCATGTGAACTTTGAATGCTTCATGTGGGGGGGGGGGGGGGGGTTGTGGGGGCAAAGTATCAGCAATTCTAAAATGTGATTGTTAAATAAAAAGGAAAAAAAAGAGGTGTTTTCATTTTTGTCATACCATTAAAAAAAAAAAAAAGTTAGTAAAAACGGAAGCCCTGAGCAGTTCCCAGCAACTGGTGACTTTTATGCACAGGTTGCTTCTGATTTGTCTGAGTGTCACCCCATTGCCTACATATGGTATCGGCCCACTGCGTGGGCTGGGCCACTGATCGGAAAAATGCAGTTGATCAAGTAATTTGGAACTAGTGACATCACTTTGTGAGAATGCAGATTATCCATTCACTAGGAACTAGATCACTTCTGTGATATCACTGGTTCCTAGTGAAATGAGAGGCTACATTCTCTGCCGATGTGTGCATAAGTGACAAGTACACTTTAAGTAAATCTATGGGGATTAGGAAGTGCCCTGTAATGGTTCACAAATCTTGAAGACAAAGAAAAGTGAGAATTCCCCTATTGTACATAATCTTGCATATGATACACATTTCCTCTCAAAATACATTATAGTCTAGCGCAAAGATCTTAGATTTTCTTCACTCTCTCGCCTTTGCCCTTTAACATGGTATAATATTTTCTTAGGCTAGGTGCTTTGGAGAATTATCCTCACACATGAAATATTCATGTCTATTGACAGTTGACATTACTGGCGTCCACACAACACTTTCCAGCACTGTGTGATCTTTAATACGATGAACAAATTCACTTTAGGAGGTTATTGGGAGGGGTAGACATCAAGATTTTGCACAATAGAATATATTCTGACTCCTGTGTGTTTTCAAGCTCTCTACAGGAATGTCTGATGCCTGATGTGCTAGAAGGGGAACATATAGAGTACATTGGGTCATGGATGTTTTTAGGTTGTTTAGATCCCAAGACATATTGTTAGAAAATCTGTTTAATTGCAGTATCCATGCTTTCTTTCATGTGGTTAATAGCAGCACTACATATTTGACTAGTCCATTAATCATGTATCACAGAGCTGGAAGGTTACCAGTTCTGTGAATATTGTTTAAAATATTTTGTAGGTGACATTTCTATTGGATTTAAAGATCTGTAGCAGACAAAGGTTGACCATTTTTCATCTGATCGTTAGCTTTAGTTTAGTGCCACCTAGAGGATATTGTTATTTTTACTGTAAGACATTGATGGTTTTCATAGGTAAAGCTGTAAACCTTTCTAGTTGTGTTCTGTGTTGGATAGTGAAAACATGTAGGATTTATTCAATGATCGTTAAAAAGTAGAAAAAACATTTCAGTCCATGTGACTAGTAATTACTTTCACTGCTCACCCAGTTTCAAAAATGAATGGAATCGTACCCCAAACACACTCTACCAGTCTACTGTACACTGTGTGTCGATCTACTGTGATGTGCCCTGTTGATTGCCGCAAAATATTTGCCACACATCCAATGCAACACACTGCTGCCCAGTAGTCAAAGGGTAAAGCTGGGTACACACTGCAGAAAATGACTACAGGTGCGATTTCTGTAACGATTTTTACCAATACCTGAAAGTCCCGATGAGCATGCAGATTCATGAGTACACAGCTACACAATTTACCTTCAGATCTGTGATCTTCATGCGTCATAACCATCTATCTGCTGAGAAGACCGTGACTCTGCACACTCCATAGAGATCTGCCTACACTGCTGGTCATGACTGCATACACACTTCCACATGTGTCCGATATCGTTCCATGGTTGATCGTTATTTTTAGTCAGTTTCTAAAATCAAATCAAGTGACTCAATGTGCTTTGGTACGATAAAACATGATTGTGGGAGTGTACACACTATTGCAATATTGCACCTAACAGTCATTAACAGTCAACCAACCAGGCCCGGCGCTCCCATTAGGCAAGATTAGGCACTTGCCTAGGGCGCCGGGCTCTGGAGGGCGCCACAGATTAAAAATTTCTTTAAAACTGTCCGGCGACCGCTGACCATACCTTTCATGGCCACCGCACAGCTTCACATACATCCACAGGGAGGGGGAGAGGGACTATTGCTCACCACCACCGCCGCTCTGCTCCGTCTCCTCCCCTCCACTCACTGACTGACTGTCGGGCGTGACATCATCGTCACGGCCCGACAGTGTCAGTGAGTGGAGGGGAGCAGACGGAGCAGAGAGGAGGCAAGTTAGAAGCAGGTAAGAAAAGACGCACATTTTCAAAATCGGCGCCCCCACCCTGCACACTTACACACTATTGTGTAAATGTGCTGGGCGGGGGGGGGGGGGCGCCAATTTTGCAAATGTGCCTAGGGCGCCACGGACCCTAGCACCGGCCCTGCAACCAACTAGTTGTTTGAAAAACCTGTGGTGTGTACCCAGCTTTACAGTCACTTAATTTAACTCCATTACTAAATACTGCAGGTTTATTTTTGAGATTCAGTGACAAGACAAATCAGTATTGTTTTTTAATGTATCCAAATAGTCATACGGTGATTAAACCTAAGAAATGAGTAAGATAAAAGCCTGAACAAATGAAATACCATCCATCACCATTTGTTCAGTAATGTACTATTATATTGATTAGAAGAATAAATGAAAATGCCACCAATAAGGAATTATACCCTAAAAAGTATTAGTATACAGTATAATTTTAATATTGCCTTTTTTCTATATCATATTCATGACACAGCCCAGGCCACCGTAATTAGCGAGAGTTGGAAAGAAGGGATAATACTAGTTACTAGTGTGATATTATGGTCCCCATAAAGCAGTTCTTTCAATTGTTAATTATATGCCATTGTGATTCATAGTTGTGTCTATTATCATTAATGAGTGATGGAGGTAAAAGATTCAATTTACACAGAATAAGCTCCTTCATGTTCCTATCACATGATATAGGTATCTCCTAAATGAAATTGAGACATAGGTGCTCATTGTTCGTAGTTCCAGTCACTTGAAGATTGGGAGCTGCTGTAGTTATGGACGCGCCCACGATCTTGAAATGAGTATTAGTATGAGAAAAGGTATTTAACTAAGAGCTACACCTTATGGTCTATGAGTAGTGTGTTTGTGGTAGAGATGTATTGTGTAACTATGGGTATTACGAGTGAGAGGTGGTTCATTTGTTGGTGAACACTGAGCTCAATAAGTGGTGATATTGGCAGTGTCCTTAATGATCCTGCATGCAGTAATATATATACCCAGTCTTTAATTCAGTAGTAGTGTGTCAGTTTTCCAAGGAAAGGCAATAAAGGTAAAATAATTCCAGAATTGTCAGTATCCATCCAAAATGTAATTACCCACAAGGAGGACAAAAGTACAAATTTTAAATTTATCTCCACCCGCAGCTTTGGGTGTTGTGTTGACTGATATCAGAGTTTTATGACAAAATATCATCAGTATCAAGAGAGACTATCTTCTCTATGCGTCCCAATCTACTTTTCCAAACTGATCCCATGTATACATTTATAAAATGTCAATAATTTTTCATCTACAAAATAAGTACAACATACATGTTTGAGTAGGGTTAAATGTTCAAACACTTAAATGAACATTATTCCCAAAAAGACTTTTTTAGCATAACAATAATCATTACAACAATTACATTTCTTATTGCAATACAAAATAAAGATACTTTCACTTCTAAAAAATGTGAGCACTGAGTGGCAGTGTTCCATGGGTGTGTACCTACTGCAGTAAGCTAGAATATAACTAAGGTTAAAAAAAAAAATACAATATGGGTTTCTTTGTAGAAAAACTCATTCCCATAACAATTACTGAACATCTGTAGAATGAGAAGGGGAAAAACAGCTGTATTTGTAAATAAGGTATTTATATTTAAATTTGAATTTAAATGTAATTTTGCCTTTTGATGTCTGACTTAAAAAAATATGTAGAATGGAAAACATTAAAATGCTCCCACAACCTACGCCCAGTGTCAGGCGTTTTGTGGGCAAAGCAAATGATTATGAGAATGCAGCTTAAGCCATTTACTAAGATCCAGTCAGCATGAGGCAATTTAGGACATTGATGTCATTGGTTTTGATAATAATTAACATTTATATAGTGCCATCATATTCTGTAGCTCTTTACATTTGGGGCTCATAAATATTGTTTCAGCCTGTGTATGTAGGTGATGTGTGTACTTTGATTATCTAGTTCAGTGTTGGCTAACCTGTGACACTCCAGGTGTTGTGAAACTACAAGTTCCAGCATACCCTTCTAGCAATAAGCTGCTATATATTGGCAAAGCATGCTGGGACTTGTAGTTTTACAACACCTGGAGTGTCACAGGTTAGCCAACACTGATCTAGTTGTTACTACGATACCATATTCAATTGTGAAATTATTTTTGTTGTAAATATGTTGTGGAGCCATGATTGGGATAAAAAAAATGATTAAAATGACAAGTGTATTTACACTCCCTAGTGCATGTGACATCTGGAATATAGAATACAAAAAACTGTACTGATTACCATAGTATAAAAACAAAATAATTAAGCACAGATTCTCCTTTTAAGTACAAACCACCAAGTGCAAGAGGCAGCTGGGAGACCCCTGTTTATCAAACCTCTGTCAGCCTTTACAAGATAATTGCAGATTGTTTGAAGTACAGGGCAGCCGAAATCTGAGTTATCGTGGCATCTAGGATACACATTTTACCTCTTAATAGATTTAATGTAAACACATTCAAATATTGCAATTACTGAACGAGCCTCTTTCTAATGAGAGGCTGGTTTCACATTAAAGGGACACTATGATAAAAATGTGTCTGATTCTTTTCCCAGATAAATTGTTCCCAAATAAATTAAAGTTAATGTTTTCTCACAGTTTTCTTAATTTGGAGATGGGATGTGTGTGTTTCTTGCTTTTATGAAATTTCTTGCTTCATTCGCTCATGTGACTGGCCCCCAGATTGTTTATACCTTATAATATTAACTTAACACCTACTAATGGAGAACATTTATTTAAGACAAACACAGCTTCAGTCTTGCGCCAGTTTTGCCCCACCCACACAATTTATCCCTCTCAACAATAAAAGTTTGGTAATCAGGACAGTTGGTAACTAGGACAGTGAGCACCTACCTATGTGTGCACTGGGGAGGTACTTGTAAATTCGTAAGACTCCCGGACATTCCGGGAGAGTATGCAAGTATGCTTTTTGTGCACACAAATAGTCATCAACTGTATCCCTTCTAAAGGTAATGTACAAGCAAAAATGTCAATTTATACACCATTCTCAATAGTTAATCAGAGGAGAACTTTGTTTTTTTACTGTAATTTTATTCATTTTAAGGAGTATGAGATACATTTTTAAATACTGTTATGACGTAAATTATGTCCATCATATATAAGATTGCATATAATCAAATCGATTCTGCATATCTCACAGCCATAGGCAATACATCCTACTGCAGCAGATGCTGCACTAGCCCTACTCCTGTCGTGGCAGTTCTAGTACAACACCATAATATGCCTGTGTGTAATATGCCTGTGTGTAATATGTATGTGTGTAATATGCCTGTGTGTGTTTTGTGTTTTGTTAGATATAAAGAACCTGGAGAAGTTATTGCAGGATGCCGTGGTCTATGGTCAGCCACGCAGCCACAGGCCCTGGAAGAAAATCCTTATCCTTGTTGAAGGAATTTACAGGTACGGGGCTAACACAATATGGAGTATACAGAAAAATGTTATGTCCTCATGACTGCTTAAAGGGGTCTTCAGACACCTCCTCTCGTTACATGTTCTACTTGAGATCATTCCTCCGTGATTCTCCCTTCTTGTACACCACAATTACCTAGCGGAAGGATACAGAAGTAGCAGGTAGCTTGGGTGGCAGCAAAGTAATCCCATCCTAGTGATTCAGTTTTTTAGTGTGGCGAAGGGGCAATTCACTATATACCTCCAGCCCAGGCATCTATGAATGACTAGGCCAGGCATGGCTGTAACCTTCAGAGAACACCCTACTCCTTTTCCTGGTATTAGTTGCTGCAGTCAGGTGACGGTGACATCTTATGAATAGGGATCAGGCACAATGGACTTAACTATGTACATTAGTTTAAATCACAATAAATTTGGCTGGGTTTGGAAAGCTTTACCAGTGCTCAGATTTTGCCTTCCTGGAAGTTACATCTATTTTGTATGTTTTGTAAGTATACTCATTACAATTACGACACAGGCAGATTCAATTGCGCTTTATTACCGTTTATATGGTAAAAAGTGGCGCTTACTTTTGCTCGCATCTCTATAGGGCAGGAGCAAATGTGAGCGGTACTTTCACTAAAGAAAATCGCCACGTAGTGTCTTGCAGCCATTCTGGGACACTACGCAGCGATGCTTTTTAGAATTGAATCTGCCCCGCAGTGTATACCTAGCTTTAACATGTACACTCTAACATAATTAAATTACCTTTCAATATTTCAGTTGTTATATTTGGATACTTAACATGTTAGCCCCGTTGGTGCGGGGGTTGAAGAAGCAAAATGGACACAAAGGAGCTGATACTGAGGTAGCCACATATTTACGCCCATATGTTGAAGCGTACACATTGTAAGATGCATCCAGCTCTGCATCGGTAGTATATACTCCAAGTTTATGTCAGGCATAGATACACCCAAACTAACACACAACCAGGTCATCAGCACAGAAAACAATTTTTTAACACTTGCTTTGATAGCAAAAAAAGTATTTGCTCTTTGGTTTGATTTAAATAAAAAAAAAACTTTATAATACAGCAGATATAATGTTCCTTCTCTCGTACAAATGAAAGTAGCAAAACAAAACTTTATAAAATACACCCATAGAATCATAAAATATGAGCACAGTCAACGAAAAAAGGACCAGAGGCGCTTCAGAGGTGAGTTCACAATCAGCCAATTAGAAGCGGCTATTAGAGGCGCTTCAGAGGTGAATTCACAATCGGCCAATTAGAAGCGGCTAGCTAGTGCTGACGACTGTCATCAGCAACAGCCTGTACAAGCCCCAGCCCTCAGGCACCTGCAGTTGATACAGCTACTGACAGGCCTATATGTGTCTCAGTGCGGGTCTGCATCTGCTCACAATTACACGTGAATGTCCTTACACATGTCCATGTGTAAAATCCTCATACCCTTATTTGTGGGCGTGCGGATTTTACACAAACAGGCATACGCCTAACTCAGCATCAGGTCCAAAGTGTTGATTTTGTAAGTATAACCCCGGTCCTATCTTGTCTTTAATTCCTGGTTAGATACGCTCTCCAGCAAAGTGTACACTACCTCTTCCACTGAGAGCCTGGTGGCGACTGTTTAGAGTGTACTTTATGTGTTATTTACATGAACAGTCTAGTTTTTGAAAAGACCGTCCCAGCTTTCGGATTTGTAGCAGGCTGCGGGACTGGTTTCATTAGAATGTTTAGGAAGATCTGGGGAGTGGCTTCAACTGGTTAGGGGTGGAGCTTTTTTGTAGCAATATTTTTTTTCTTTAAAATTACTGCAATTTTTAGTCTTGTGAGGCTACAAAAATTAAGGCCCATGAAAATGAAGCTCCCATTTACACGTTTGCATTAAGATGCTATTATGAGAAGGAATAGATATAGCTACCCATGATGGCCCACAACAGGATAATTATATATATATATACCTATGAATATTTCCTTTGCTACACATTTTTGCACACCTTCCAACAGTCCAAATAAAATAAAAAAGTCAAAAAATGCGTCATCAACGGTCCAATTTTCTGTCATCACCGTTCATCCACCCAGGAAACCTACAGCAAAGCTGGGACTGATGCTCATGATTGCTTCTGTGGGCCTGAGAGACCCATATATTGCTCTAAAAGTGCTATATGTGTATATATAGTCAGCAATAAGTCAGGACTAGGTGGACCTAGGTGGTTTCCTAGAAAGCCAGTGTTTAGGGAGCCTAAAACATTGAACGAGTGAAATAATGTCACTTATCCAGTGACTTTAACTCTCACCACAAAGAGCGCCAACCACTGACGTAAAGAATGCCCACTGCTTCTCACTATCAGTGTTATGCTGGGAGTGTGGCCATGATGTCACAGTCAAGCTCCATATCCCTCGTTTGAGGATGCCACCACCACCTCCCATATGCCATGGTAAGAAGCAAGCAACGCGGGTGGTGGGCGCAGGCTCGAGGGGGCGCAGCATTTGAACGTCAAGGCGGAGGGGAGGTGGCGCCTAAAAGGCCAGAAGGTGTTTACCAGCACCTCAATGCTATCTTCAGGTCATGGACCCAGTTTTGACAGGCCAACAACCTGGTAGCAAGGGTAAGCAAGTTCTAACCACCGAACATTAAGGTAGGCTGTGAAAGCAGATAAATTATGCTCTGATCGGTCCAACCTTGGCGTCAGTAGATGAGACAGTGTATTTATTTGTGCATAGGAATATGTTTAGCCATCTAAAAATTCAAGTATATTAATAAAAAATATTACAAACCATTTACAATCTGACTACATAAAAAATGAATCTGCCACATGACCACTCTCTGCATATTTATTTAAATAAATTAATGAATTGCTTTTTTTTTTTAATAGTGCTGATGCAGCTACTGAAGTGGGACTATACCATGGCGCTAAATGAATTATTTATTTTGTATTAATACTATCTTACTACCATGGTTTAGAAGCATACATCTCAGATTAGTGTGAGGGACATTGCAGAGATTACTTGTTTTCGAGTAATACACAAAGTGATTGAAGAACGTAATTACATAACACAAAACCGACTCTTTCTGTGCTGGATAAAGAAATGAAACTATCACAGTTGTATTTATAAACACACATATATATATATATATATATATATATATATATATATATATATATATATATATATATATATATATATATATATTTACATGCATACATACCTGAACCCATATGTGTAGTTATTTGGAGAAGGGGTTTGGTGGCTGTAAGACATTCTATATTAGGTTGTGAAGCATTTTTTGTGAAATCTTTAAACAGTAATATAGATGACATTACTAGAATAATGTTTTCTTAAACTGTACCAGGAGCAGACAGAGGGCACAGGAAGCGTCTAATTTTGATTTATAAACAGACTCTGTCATTAGTCGTGAGATTTAACCAGATTTCCTCATCTTTTATCTGGCACATATTGAATCAATATTGAGTCTTGTTCACCTAGTCAATTATGTACATCAGTGGAGTTGTCTCCCTGTCAGGACACGTTGACATTTTCCTTGAGACTTTCAGCAGGCTGCGTCTCAGGCAGACAGTGAATCCAGCAGCAGAATCTGGAGTCTTATCTGCAGCAGACGAAAAGCACAGGCCGGCTTTTTTCTAAACACCTGTCACTCAATCCTAGCACATTACCACACTGCCCTGCTCATTAGAAGCTGTCTGGACATCTCCACTTTCGCTCTAATCAGATTAAACTCTAAATAAAGAGTTTGGCTCAACAGAGAGAAACTTTACGTTTTCCGAGTGCTTTGATCATACACAAATTCAGCAGACCACCAACATGACCATGTCAAATATCAACTGTTTCTTATACGGCACCCAGACCCAGCCACAGCTGCTGTTTTCTTAAGAGCAGCCAAATGACTGTAATTATTGCACTGGGCACTTTTTTCTACATGGTCTTATTGATTCAACACTACTTTCATCTTCCAGCAATGTTTGAATGAATCTTGTGCATTTCTTTGATAGCATTGAACGGCCATGAAGCGATCACTTTATAAGGGATAATGAATAAATGAGGCTGAGTGGGAGACTCGGGGGATGACAAAACATTTTGTTTTGGTTACTAGATAGCACCCTAACTTGTATTTATAACTAGAAAAGGAAAGTAAATAAGTGCTGATGTTTGATGATAAGAATAATATGAGCATCTCATACAAACATTAAATGATTACTAAGCTTTTCTTCCTACAGTCACTGAGAAGCACTGTTAAACAATTATGGACCTCATTTAGAGTCGGACGCAAAGTCCGTTTTGGCGCATCAAACAAAAAAATACTATCACGCATGTGCAGCAAGCACCATATCCGCCTGCATCTTGGACGCAATTAACACTTGCGACAGCTTGCGGCTCACTACGAGAGAAAGGGCGGAACGTGGAATTGTGAAGGCATGACCCTGCAAGTAAATCCTAGATGCAGTGAGGCGCAGACGCAACACACGTCAAAACAGGGCTAAAACTGTGCGGCAGGAATTAGGTGGCGCAAGCGGTTAGCTAGCTGCACAAACTGCTCGCAGATCGGTAGGGTATTACGAGTGGGACGCAACTGGGGTTACATGCCACTCTTAATACCCTACCAAGCTGCAGCAAACTCCATTCCTACACTTCTTAGATGGATTTTGCGTCCAACTCTAAATGAGGTCCATATGAGTATGGGACTGCGAGGGGGAAAGGGTCACCCAGTGAATTTTTATGGGTGCAATCCCGAGAGCCACTTAAATGTAATGTTTAATTGGATTAATTTATGAACCAGCAAAAATGTGAAAGTTCCTTTGCCTCACCTGGTTCTAGCAGTCTTACTGAGGTGATTTTGATTTTTTCCTCAAAGTGGACTTGTCTACTTAGTGATACGGGGGTTCCATTGCATTAATAGTAACATTCTAGTGGTTGACTGAGTATATCTGTGTCCTCCAGCATCGCCTCCCTCCTGCCTGTCTCTAGTTTCACCACTCCATAAGTATATCTGTGTCCTCCAGCATCGCCTCCCTCCTGCCAGTCTCTAGTTTCACCACTCCATAGTATACCTGTGTCCTCCAGCATCGCCTCCCTCCTGCATGTCTCTAGTTTCACCACTCCACAGTATACCTGTGTCCTCCAGCATCGCCTCCCTCCTGCATGTCTCTAGTTTCACAACTCCATAGTATATCTGTGTCCTCCAGCATCGCCTCCCTCCTGTCTGTCTCTAGTTTCACCACTCCATAGTATATCTGTGTCCTCCAGCATCGCCTTCCTCCTGCCTGTCTCTAGTTTCACCACTCCATAGTATATCTGTGTCCTCCAGCATCGCCTCCCTCCTGCCTGTCTCTAGTTTCACCACTCCATAGTATATCTGTGTCCTCCAGCATCGCCTTCCTCCTGCCTGTCTCTAGTTTCACCACTCCATAGTATATCTGTGTCCTCCAGCATCGCCTCCCTCTTGCCTGTCTCTAGTTTCACCACTCCATAGTATACCTGTGTCCTCCAGCATCGCCTCCCTCCTACATGTCTCTAGTTTCACCACTCCACAGTATACCTGTGTCCTCCAGCATCGCCTCCCTCCTGCCTGTCTCTAGTTTCACCACTCCATAGTATACATGTGTCCTCCAGCATCGCCTCCCTCCTACATGTCTCTAGTTTCACCACTCCACAGTATATCTGTGTCCTCCGTCATCGCCTCCCTCCTACATGTCTCTAGTTTCACCACTCCATAGTATATCTGTGTCCTCCAGCATCGCCTCCCTCCTGCCTGTCTCTAGTTTCACCACTCCATAGTATACCTGTGTCCTCCAGCATCGCCTCCCTCCTGCCTGTCTCTAGTTTCACCACTCCACAGATTATCTATGTCCTCCAGCATCGCCCCCTCCTGTCTGTCTCTAGTTTCACCACTCCATATTTGCGTAGGACGCCGGAAAGTGGTAATTGACAGGAGTGGAAGCGGCAATGGAGAGAAACAGAGAGACCCCATATTTCCTATTGTAGAAATGGGCCTATCGAGGAAGCTCTCTTAGGAGGCATCTCCTGGGGGACAAGGACCATTCATCATAAACATTCATTTAAATTAAAATAACCCCAAAGCACTGATTTGATTGGACCTATGTAAATATAGTGGTAACTACACAGCATACTGCTTCTCCTTTTACTTGTCTGCACTGAAATGACAAACAGCGCTATCTATTGTTATCTGCAGTCATGTGGCCGTACAATATTCCTAACATCAATTACAGAAATGAACAAACCATTTTGCTCCTCTGTAATCGATTGTGGTCTATAAGGTTTTTACCCTTTGGCAATAATATTGTTGCTAAACTACTGCTTAATCATGTCTAGCTGGACACTTTTTGGTAGAACGTAGTTGATATTGTTTATTTTGGCACCAGATGGTTATGTATGTTTCTGCATGGTGAAATATTGCCACATTTATTAAACATTAGTACAAAATGAGTGTCTTTATCAACAGTTCTAGGAACTTCAGTCTGCCAACGCAAGGAATGTTATTTCCAGAGTAATACATCTGGTCTTTATAAAAACATTTTTTAAATAAACTAAAAACCGTTCTGTATAAATGACTAAGTATTATGGAAACTGGTCAGAGGTTGTCAGCAACAGGAAACGCTACAATGTTCCCAATTTGTTCCTGATCAATATATATCATTCAGGAGGGAAAAAAAAGAGTCCTGAAGAATTGAGCCTTTTGGGGAATTAGTTGACAAACTCTCATAATATTTGCTTATGCCCTTTCCACTCTATTCATTCTCTTTTGTTTCACTCTGTGCAGTCAGAAGCATATAATGTGAATGATTAAGGGTCTAGCTTTGATCTGCCAGGACAGCAAGAATTTGTTTTTGATCTGCGATGTCTGGTTTTGTTTAAGACTTATTTAATTCATCCCATATTGAGGCCACATTTCCTTAGGTAATAAACACTTTTGATGATAAATACTGAAGTGGGAACTAGATCAAGATATGTTGGACGTTTTGCCTAATTGTGCTTTTTTCTCTCTTGCCTTTTACAGCATGGAAGGGTCTATTGTCCGCCTTCCGGAGATAGTGGCGTTAAAGAAGAAGTACAAGGCTTACTTGTACTTGGACGAAGCGCACAGTATTGGGGCAGTGGGAGCGACAGGAAGAGGTGTGGTGGAATACTTTGGGATAGACCCGGCTGACGTTGATATCATGATGGGAACGTTTACCAAAAGTTTTGGTGCCATAGGGGGATACATTGGAGGGAAAAGGGTAAGTAGGCCCATTAGGTAGCAAATACATAAAAATGTCTGCCACGCCCTTTATGGTCGACATTTATTTGCAGAGACAACTCACAGTTTGGTAAAGACTTCCAAACCTTTACAATAAACATATTTTTTTCTGTTTCTTTTTTGATGTTCTGTCCTATTACTTTTATACCTGTTCACATGCTACAAACATGCTACAACTTATGCAAACCCACAATCAAAGTTGTAATGGAATTGCAGTGATGGATGGATACATGGCTTTCAGCTTAATCATCTTAACTCAATTTGTTTCTGTCAGATTTGGTCATTAGTCTATGTAGGCAGCTCTTTAACTCAAGCAAAACTGTAGTAAAGTGTATCATCTACAATGTGGTGTGCGCATGCTCCATGGCCTAGGAAATCCCTAAATCGCCTTGCGGTTACTATAAGGAACCTGCTAAATTATTTAATGATGTCGTTTGCTATGTTTGCGCAAGTGACATGAATAGATGTAAATGATATCCTTAGATTTGCTGAGCTGTGATGTCACTTTGGTCACATGACTGGTTTTGAAAGTGTTTTGTAATGGATTGTATAACTACCAGTGAAGGAAAAAGCAACTATATATGAAGAGCACCTCTTGGCTTTATTTCAAATTGAAACTTGTATATTATAAGGCAAAATGTACCTTTTGTATTATTTTTTATAAAAAAAAATAAAAAATATGAGAAGCCAATGTGGACTTTTATGATCTGCTTAAAAGCACTCGGCCTGTGGAACTCTTCATTGGCTTCTAATATCCTTACAATTCACTGTACAGGGTACATTGATCCTATTATATTTTTGACATGGTGCTCCAAATTACAGGAAAAATCCTTATCCAGAAAACCCCAAGTCCCATGGATTCTGATTAATAGATACAATCCATGTATCTCATTTTATCTTACCATGTTTATTTTATTTATTTATTTTAATCTACTATTAATTTGTTTTATATAATTATTTCTAGCTTTGTGCTTCCCCATAAACTTTATATTGCTTAAGTATAGCAGGGCCTGTGCTAGAACATAGGAGGGTTAGAGTAGAAAACTAGCTTTATGAGCTCTTGAAAATTTCTCTTAATTAAGATGCTAATTTAAAATAGAACTATAGCATTTTTTTTTTTTAAGATACATTTTTTTCTATATCTGTACTTCATAATTGTATCTGTTTTGGATTGGCCATTGAGATTACTCTGGGGTCCACCAGTTGACCCCAGAAGCATGTTTGACATAAGGAAAGCATAGGGAATACCTTTCATCTCCTTGATTATGTCTGTAATTGAAACATACGTTCTATTGTGGTTATACAGCATAACATGTGTATGTATGTATACTAATATATTATTTGTCATACTTCAATAATCCCTTAGAATTGTGGGCACTGCCTGAATTAATTTGACAGACTGGGATCAAGGCAGATGGCCTTTGCTAGGGCCATTTGGGAATTGGGGCCCATAGACAAGAATCCTCTCCGAGTCTCCGCTTTGCTGTATAACCAGCTCAGCAGGGAATCATTTTGTGGAAGTCTGTGGTCTGCAGCTGAAATATATCAGTTTTAGCCTACATATGTTTTGCGAGCACATAAACAGTGCTCACATTGAGTTCTACGTGTGATGCATTTTTACTAATAATTTTGCAATAAAAGATACGTAGTCAATAGACAGCCTAGCTGAAGTTCATGGGGTCTCCGTACAACCCACCACCACATAATCATCCAGCAAAACACAAACTCCATCCATGCTTTATCCATAACTATCTGTCCTTCTGAGGGCACTCTGAACTCTGCCCATCTCTAGTCCAGCCCACCATGCCTGCACTGAGCCTATTTAGCATATTGGGGTCACAGATAGACACCAGGACCATTCGCAGTTGCCATCCCAGTTTCTTAGTTTCTGTACTTGTATAAATATTCTGAGAGTGGCTGTAGGATGAAAGCTCTCAGGAATCTTTGTTTAACCTGTGGACATCTTTACCTCTTCAGGCTCTAGTGGACTACTTAAGAACTCATTCTCACAGTGCACTCTATGCAGCATCTATGTCGATCCCTGTGACAGAGCAGATCATCAGGGTGATGAAGTGCATCATGGGAAGGGACGGGACACTGACCGGTAAGATATCCTGTTTTATCTAGTTCTGTTAAGCCCTGCCTAAATTTTGCTAAAGATTAGTCATATACATTTTAAGTTAAAATTCAAAGCAGGGCTAATAAAATGACGCATGGGGCTATGAAACCAAACTTATCAAGAGAGACGAGAAGTACTGAGTATGTACAGCTTAAATGAGAGAAGGGACAGAGGTGATGTGATAGAAGGCTAGAACAATTGTACGATAGGCAGTCTTTTAAAATAATAATATGAGATGACTTCTAGAAGATGGGGACACACTTGGACACTGGAGGGAAGAAAACTAACAGGGGAAAATTGAAGGAAGACTGGGTTCAAATTTACATTGGAAAACATTCCCAGCAGTTGATTTTTTTCTTATCGCCTCCATATTGATTTTCCTTTCTAAGTGCTAATGGTTATGACATAAGGTTTTGTACATGCATTTCTTTAAAGTATGATTCATCTATATTAATGTCAATCAAGGATCAAGAAGTCATTACTATCTGACAGTACAAAATAAATCTAAATAGCACTGCCACAGTGAGTGTTGTGAAAGAATTGTGCGATTTGCTGTTTTTACTACTTTTTCCCCATGTGCCTCACTGATTCTTGCTTTAAGACCTAAAGTGAGATTTTTGATTATTATTATTCAAAATTGTCCTCATCTGACAATTCCTGCCCTTTTTAGTTTTACAACAAAATTAGTGTGAATTTTGGTACCTTGCTTAGATTTGTCCATTCTTCTGCCCCATATTTGTTTTAACTTGTTTAACTATCAATTATTTGTAAATCTTTTACCTTTATTTTAATATTTCTATTCATTATTACAAATTCTAGTTCATTTTGCAGGTAATTTTGGCCAATTTTATAACTATAGAACAGGTGGTGATTTTGTTAGTGTCCCTCATGCAGCTAAATAGAGATGATTTGAGACAGTAGATATGTGATGCAGGAGACGAACTCTTTCAAAATAGTTTAACATTCATGTGCTGGATAGAAGTAACAGAATTAAGGTCTGTGAGGGTAAACTGTTTTAAATTAGGTGCTTATTGTACTTAGCAGAAGTCATAGACAAAATATACTGAAGGAATACATTGAGAACTGAATACAGCTTCTTACTAATAGAGGAAATCCTCTGATATGTAAAAGGTTTTTTTAATTTATCAATTTATATCAAGCAAAATTCTGGCATAATTGGAATTGTTGAAACGTGTACAGTAATTATACATTATATTTTTTATCTGTTCATTTTACATAGTTTATGCAATATCCAATGAAAAACTAGCAATATTTGGTTCTTGAGTTTCAAAATTAATAAGTTCAGATATTAGTCATTTAATTAATTTCAATAAAAAGATTCAAATCAACCTTTGTATTTGCTCAACTTATAAAGAATCTAGTAAACACCTTACTCATTCTAATGCTCTGATTGGTTACAGATTGTGAGCATTACTACAACTGATTGGTTACATATTGTGAGCATTACTACAGCTGATTGGTTACAGATTGTGAAAATTATTACCACTGATAGGCTGCAGGTTATGACATTCTAATGCAGTGGACAGCTACAGGTTTTGGACATTCTAATGCACTGATTCTATAATGCACTGAATGCACTGAGTGTGAACACTCTAATGTGATGATTAGTTATAGATTGGTTCTAGCTAGAGATGTTCACTGACCCCTGTGTTCTGGTTTTGGTTTTGGATTAACTTCATCTTTTGATTTTGGCGAAACCGCCCTTGCGTGTTTTGGTTTTGGATCCCGATGTTTTTCTAAAATCCCTTTTTTTGTGCTAAAATCACATATTTTTGCTATTTTTCCCCCTCTACATTATTATTAACTTCAATAACACTAATTTCAAGTCATTTGCAGTCAATTTTGACCACCTCACAGGTCACAATATTATTTTCATACACTCTCAAACAAAGACTGCAGCAAACTGGCTGGATGCTATTTGACAGAGCAATAACTCAAACACACGGCAGTTCATAGCACATCTAGGAAACATTGCCACACAGCAGTGTCAGTAAAGAAAAGTGGTGCAATTAGCAATGGAGCACTCCTCTTTGTATGTTACCTATATAACACACTACAATGTGACTGCAGATTTAGAAGACCAAGCCTGCCAGACCTATTATTTCTATTTCAGCAATGACAATTAGCAATGGAGCTCTCCTGAATGCCACTGGAGACTTTGAAGAACACTGCTACCCCTCCTATTTCTATTCTACCTATGATGCTGCCTAACTGCACTAGAGACTGCCAAGAACTGTGCTACCCCTTCTGTGTCCCTCTGTGAAATGGTGCTGTATCGCAGTGGAGGGTGGTACTTATAGAATCCAAAGCTCGCGAGATCCGACGACGTAACAATGACGTTTTGCCTCGTTTTCAATTCCGAGGGCTCGCGAAAGCACCGAGCCGGCTCGGCTCGGTACTCGGATCTGCTAAGTTTCGGTGTGTTCGGTTCTAGGGAAACCGAGACTGAGCATCTCTAGTTCTAGCGCATACACAAAAATAATGGATGTTTACACAAGAGGGAAACATTCCTAAACTATACACATTTCTGTGCACCGCTTTATTGCCATGTCATACAGTAATCTTAATGCAATTAAACTTTCAACAGCATATAGTAGAGGTTTAAAACTTTTTTTCATATTTTTTTCATTTTGCTAATAAGAGCAACATGAATATTGCAAATAGCCTAATGAATAACCTATTACCGAATGAATTTTATGCAGCCATTCTAAGTATTTAAAAGTTTTATGTACAATTGTTTTTGTCTTGTACCAAAATGAGAACATCAGGAAGTAAGCATAAAATGATCATTAAATAATCTGTTTACAATTTGTGTTCTATTTTGGGATAAGATGCATGGGAGATATTAATAATAGCTGTAAGCATACAGCAGTGGCTGCTACTGCTGCTTAGTCAATTACCCTTTAACATGCTTTAATATAGTGACTGCAGTAATGTACATGAGATACTCTCATCTAACTGGAATGGCTTCATTTTCAAACTCAAAGCATAAGTTTACTTTAGCCCTAGGCTGCTGCTGATTTATTAGCTGTGGCTGTAACTATGCTTCTGATTTAAGAAAAAGAAAAAACATACAGTAGCTTTCTTCACTTTTGCTTGATTTTAAACACAGAATTTAAGAGGTGAAGGTGCCTTCCACGTGAGCCCTTGATCTCTTATTAAAAGTGGCCAAGAGAATGACTGGTGCACACATTTCAAGGTCCTCTTATTCTGTGTGGTTTAAGCAACATGAAAAAAAAAATATTGTTAGAATTAATAAATGACTGACTCCTTACTCCAGTCTTCTTAACCAGTTGCTGACTTGTTTCATCACAACAACACTGTAACACAGTCAAAGGGGCATATTCAATTGTCGGCGGAAACGGCGACAATCTCGCACTCCACGCACTATTACCGTTATTACGGTAATAGTGCATAACGGTAATAGTGCGCAGAAAAACCGTTATTACGGTAATTGTGCGCGGAAAACCCTTTATTACGGTAGTTTTCTCGCTGGATTTTAGCTCGCAGCTCCCTGAGCCGCGAGCTGAAATCCGACTAACTATTACCGTAATAACGGTAGTAGTTTTAACGCGGCGGGGAATCGGAAGAATTGAATATGCCCCATAAAATGTTCCAGGACTTCCTGACACTAACGTAAACCCGCCAGCCCTAGCTGTCATGTGGCTGCTATACAGCATCGGAAGCCCCGCCCACCAGATCACACAATCATTTTATTCTCTACAAACACACCTCAGCAATCACACCCATCATCATCAGCACCAGCTGTTTATATAACGCCACTAACCCATGTTGTGCACCTATGAGTAAAATCCTTCCTTAAGGTAACAGCAGGATCCTTAACTCTGTCTACCACCACCACCGTTTATTTATATAGCACCACTAATTCCGCAGCGCTGTACAGAGAACTCATTCACATCAGTCCCTGCCCCATTGAAGCGTACAGTCTACACCTCTCCATGCTTGGTGGGGTCTGTTCTGGTTATCAGACCATGGTAAATTACCCCCCTTTTCCACAATATATATATATATGTGAATTATTTTTTTCCTTGGTTAGTGGGAAAACAACCAATCATGGTAAGAGTTGTTCTTCCTTTTTTAAAGGACCCTAAAACCTTAAATACACATAGGACTATATAAAAGAGCTACCAAAAGTTTCAGGAGCATATAACAATTGAAGATATTATGGGCATACCTCACAAATGTCCTTTAGATGTGGCGGTCCTGATTTGAGGGTACTGTCCCAAAGATCAGTACTTTTGTCCCGATTCCAGGACTGTTGGGTGGTGTGCCTCTTCCAGGTCGTTCATAACAGCGGTATGTGCGCATGGCATTGAAAGGGTGTTTTTGGAGGAAGCTGGGGGTGGACGATGGGGCTTTGAAAATCCTGGGCAGGCCCCCGGGGGACATGTTACATGGTAACACCCCCGTGTAACATGACCACGTCCCATCTCGTACTGCAAAAAGAAAGTAAATCCTGGTTGTTTCTTTCTTAGGATTGTCTACCTCACGTAGGAGAGGATCTCGATTCTGACTTTGAAGGCCTAAGGCCAATGGGTGTTGGAAGCCTGTGTATTGTTGCAATATGGTAAAATTATATATTACAGATGGAGTAGGATTATGTGTAGATTAAAGCAGACTTTAGTGTGCATTCTGCAGTACACCACAGTGTACATCACAGCATGTCCTAGTTGTGGTATTCATTTCAACTGAATATGTTTTATAGCAATTCATTTGCATATATATTATATCAGTATGTGGTGTAAATTGGTATGGGAATACATTCGCTGACCTCTCTGTCTGTATGTATTACCCAGTATTGTTTTATTAATGTTTGTTCCCAATTGTACAGTGCTACAGAATTTGCTGGCGCTGTATAAATAAATGTTGATGATGATGATTGAAGATAGACCATGCAATCGTTCTGGCAATAAAGGCTAAATACTGCAATATTTTTCCACTGGTACAAAGCACCTTCCCAAAAAACAACTAAAACCTGTTTTTCTCTGTTACTGTGGTATGTTTCAGCAGATGTGTTTATAGCTTGGCATATCAGGCAGAGAGAACAATGTCATCATTATTGTTTTTATAATAATTTATTCTTGGAAAAGGGACCAGAACGCCTTCATTGAATGACGCTTATGGGGAAGTGCAAGTGGCTTTGGGATGAAAGTCTTTTGCTGCCTTGATTTACAAAGCACATATAACTTTCAGCTTCATCTGGAAATCATATCAATACAGTGAAAATATGCAGCATGTGCTGTTTCTGTGTATGCACCATGCCATTTTGGCAAAATGTATTCTTGTCATTGGTTTGTTTTTGGTTAAAGTATTTTAATCAACACTTAAAATTTTTTGATCTACACAAAATACTCTAAGGTCAAAGTGAAACATCTCTAAAGCGTTTTCTTAATGACAAAAAAAGGAATGAATTACATAAATTGTCACCCATTTTGCTAAGCTACAATAACCTGGTACTATCAGATGTCTTCAGAGGTCACAGTTTAATAGATTGGAGTCAACTGTACAATTACAGTGTTTAATTTAATTTCAAAATAAATATGTCTGTCTGGGCCTCAATGTTGGTTAGTGCATTTCCAAACAACAGCTTTATCATGAAAATGAAAGAATATTTAGAGTAAATTGGAGAAAAGGTTATTGAAAGTATCAATCAAGGAAATAGTGTAAAAAAAAAAGATTTAAAAGACATATAATAACACCCAGAATACTGTCAAGTACATCATAAAGAAATGGAGAGAATACGGCACAACTGTGAATTGTTTAAGAACAGGCAGTCTTCCAAAATTGAGCAGCCGTGCAAAAAAGGTACTTGTTAGGGAGGGCACCAAGAGGCCTATTGCAAGTCTGACAGAGTTACCATGACCAAGATGGGAGGAACTGTACATGGTACAATAGTCCACACGCACTTCACAAATTTGGGCTTTAAGGAAGTGTAGCAAAAAAGAAAATAATTGTTAAGGGAAAACTCTCATGAAATCTCTCCTAGAATTTTCCAGAACGCATGTCGCCCCTCATACATAGTTTCTTTGGTCTGTTGACACCAAGTTTGAGCTTGTTGGCTTCAATGTTAGGATAACCATCCCTTTCTAATGTAAGTAATGCTCCTGATTAATTTCAGCAAATGAATGTCATTGACTTGAATAGCCTTTGCCAGATTATTGGATACAAATTAACATACTGTACATCTCTGCTTATGTTAATTTGTATCCAATAATCTCACCTATAGTGTCTAAAGCAAACAAAGAATAATACAACTCACAAAACATACTCAAGGTTGCTGACGTTATATGGAGAATGGGATCTAAATGGGTAAAAGGAGTTTTTTTTTTCACAAAGCTAAGTTCACAATTTCCAAGTGTGGGAAAGGTGGAAAGCAGGTTAGGTCTAAAAGAGGCACTGTCCCTCCAGATATGATTGACCTTCACTAGTGGTGTTACCAAAGACCCCTGTGCAAAATCTGAGCCCGGCCTTCTTCACATCTGTACCCCTAATAACACCCATCTCTCACAAACATTGTACCAGCTGTGTCTGCTTTTATGCCTCTCTGGGGCCTCCCTAGAGGGTCCTATAACTTCTAAACAGCCTATGCTGGTGCTCCTGTGGTCACAAGAATAGGGATCAAAACAAGCATTCCTGAGCCCGTACAATATACGACACTCCCAGGTGGGCTTTGTAGCATTTGATACTGCTGTTACTTACCCTTATTGATAGGCCACTAATCGTTATACCTTTCACACTAAGCAAGCAATTAGGTGTGTAAATCTGAATTTTCCACTAGATGGCATTGTCCCTTAAGCTGTTGTTGTACTTGATACTGTCATGTGAATAACCTCTTGCTCTAGAAACACTGACTGTCGGAAGAACAATGTTGTATATAGTAAAAAGTAAGGAATGCCTTATATATGGTGTGCTTTTCCCTCATTATATATAATACAAATTGTGCAGGGCAAGTAGTTTTAGCCTTATACGAAATTACCCAATTAAATGTTAATAAACATGTGAACATGTTAGAGATATTAGCAATTATGTCCCTATATCGTATTCCAAGACTAGAATATCATATTCAGCATGTAGAGTATAGTAAAAAGGAAGTGTTTCTTTATTGCTGGTTCTGGTTAAGGATCTAAAGACATGATACTGGCACAACTTAATTAAATGAGTTTTATCATCCATGTTTTGCCTTCTGCTTTTAGGCACTATAGGTGAGTATGATTGTCTTAGGGAACAGCAGTCTTTATCATTAAAACTTGTTCTATTCTGTTCATAGCAGTGTATGCAGGGGTGTAACTACCAGGGTAGCAGCTACTACAAGGACTGGCAGCTGAAAGGGGGCAACAGGGTCCCACAGATCTCAGGCTGCCACACATGCTACTCTGGGCCCTGCTTCACCCCCGGTATCAGCAGGTAGCTTAATGATGTCTCGGTGTGGGACTGCTTACTATGGTGGTCCCTTCATCTCTGAGTAGGAAATTAATACAGAGCTGGTGGAGGGTGAAGATTTTAATAAAATGTATAATAAAACCAATGTCACCATATTTAAAGAGACATTCATTTATCTTTCAACTAGTAGATAAGCAGCATAAGATGTAAATGTTCTTATTAGCTATGTGCTCCCTGGACTTGTGAAGAGACCACATGCGGGTCTTTATCACTTTGGACTATGTCTGTTTTGTCGGAAGCTACAGACCAGTGATGTGAGGCTCCTGTTTACATTACACAGTAAGCCCCTACCTATGTTTTAGTATATGCAGTATGCCTTGAACTCAAAGTATTTTGCAATAAATAAGAGTAATCTTCCCAAATTCAATTGAATATATGTAGGATGCTCTTTCCCCCAGACTCACATTCTCTTATTTCTCTTAATTTAGGGCTCCCATGAAATGTAAAAACTGGAAGTTTGCTATAAAATTCCTCAGTTATCTTCAAATGCCCAATAATGGAAAACAGTTTTAGAAAACTATCAGCGCTTAATCTGCTAATTTAAGTGCACAAGGAACCTAAACTATGGGGAAATAAGCATTAGAAGTTAAATATTTCTGGTGGGGAAAAAAGTGAGACTATCCTACTACTGCCTCAAGCTCCTTATCATAATTTACCACTGGTTGGGACCCTGGCATTGGGTCCACACAACAATAATGGCCTGTGAGGACAAAAAAAGTGTAAATTCAAGATGATTTAGCACAGACTTGGAACCTTGAGTAACAAAGAAACATATTTCAATTGTTGTGCCCTTTTCATTTGTCTAAAATTCCGGTGCTGTTCTCTCACATTACTGGGTCTCTTCGTGTTGAGCTGTCTAATGGTCTGTTGGCACTAAGCGCTCATTCTGCCTTATTTAGACATCCAGCTGGCAGGCTGTTATCAGTTTGAGAGGAAAAAAAAGAGAAAACTTTTCAAACGCTTTGAGATCGCTGGCATTTCAGGAATACGTAATACTTAGCAGATGGAGAACAATATGTGCTTGGCTGGTTTTCTTCTCAGAACCTGGCTCATTCGCTGATTAATCACCTGTTCGTTGCCATGTGTATAGTGCAGGACCTGCTGGATGAGGCCATCAGGATCTTTTCATATATTGACAAAACCTGTGCAAAATATATTTTTACGGTACAGTTAAAAAACTAAGTTATCCTGTTACATAACAGTTATTTGTCACTTTATCCTCCCCACAGACCCCATTTAAGCAACCTGTGATGTCCACCTATGGCGTAACAATTAAATCATACTTGCATACAATCTGGCTGAAGGCCTTATCTGTATGGAGTTTGTATGTTCTCCCCATGTTTGTGTGAGTTTGCTCCAGGTGCTTCTCCCACATTCCAAAAACATACAGGTAGGTTAATTGGCTGCTATTAAATTGCCCTTAGTCTCTCTCTCGTTTTGTGTGTGTGGATGTTAGGGGATTTAGATTGTAAGCTCCAATGGGATGGGGACTGATGTGAGTGAGTTCTCTGTACAACGCTGCGGAATTAGTCGCGCTATATAAATAAATAGATGATGATGATAATGATGAGGGTTACTACAAATGGCTGTAATGTTTTCCTATGGCCACATCCGGTGTAAAGACTGCATTGTGAGCAATCCTGCTATTGATCATTGTAGAAAAATACATTTTATAAATAAACAATGACTATTGGCTACTTAAATAAATATTAATTTATCAACAGTATGTATAAATGTTAATGCTCAAACTGTGATGGGAGTTGGGGGATTTCCAGCAGACGTCTGGCAGCGAATTACGCATTCTGCTAGTTTTAGCGCATTTGCTCTTCATGAAAATGCTGTCAGTCAAATTGACCTCTATCAGTTTTCCTTTGCATGTAAGCAGCAGCTTTCTTGTACACGGTGAATGTCGCACTCTGTGTGGCCTCTTGGCAAGTTGCCACCTTACCCTTAGTCTCAGTAATAAAACAAAAACAAAACATTTAATCAAACAAATCTATCGCTATACATCTATCTGTCACAACATATCAGCAGGCATTTTAAACAAGTGTTACAAGCTGTAACAAACGAACCTGACAATAAAACAGGAAGGAGTTGGGGACACAGGTGAAGGCTTGGAGGGGCTCCTGTTGCCCATGACTGATCTAAGCCCAGTCTGTTCTGCGTTTTTCAGATTAGACAAACCTGTGTTCATTCTTAAACTAAGCTGTGCTACATTCTATGGAAAAGAAAAAAAATATTTGAAAAAAGTCTCATTTTAACCTTGGCTACATCCCAAATATTTAATTATTGGTCATTAAGTTACGCTGAACTATATTGTTATTGTCGTTTTTTACTTAAGCACCTGCAATATTATATATGTTGCCAATTTATTGAAACAACAATGCAGAAACATTGTTTTGCCTTAATGTATCATTTTTGTGATTTATTACACAATTGCGTGAAACCCCTACACCCATGAAATCTACTATTTAAACAATATCGTTGTCCTACTGAATGTTTTTTCTCTTATATATTAAGAGTATACAAAGGTAGGAAAAGAGCTGTACAGTATATAAAGGGGTTCATTTGTATTTTAAAGAAAAGATTTTAAGTCACATTTTTAGGATAATGTATTTAACATTCACTAAAGATTATCAGCAGTTTACAGCATATACTCGTATATTTGATAGGGGCCACGAAAAATTAGGTCTACATGAGCCAAATATAATTGAACGCCTTTAGTGTACTCAACCCGCATTTGCATGCCCCTTCTCTCCCCTGTCCAGCACCTCTACAGTCGCAGGTGCATGTAAGTGCTAGAATCATGAAAATCTGCATAGGAGCATATGTGTAAGCCCACTTTCTGGGCATGTGCAGAGCAATACACAAATTGGCTTACATCCCACTCGGCATGAGCCACTTAGTGTTTTTAAAAGAGGCGCAGTATGGGCCTGATTCATTAAGGAACTTAGGCAAGAATTTGAGTAAGTTTTCTTACTTAAGTTTTTTGGACAAAACCATGTTACAATATAAGGGGTGCAAATTAGTATTCTATTTTGCACATACGTTAAATACTGTCTGTTTTTTCATGCAGCACATAAATACTTGATAGCTTATTTGTACACTGAAATTTAAAGTTGATATTTGAGTGCTACATGAAAAAACAGACAGTATTTAACTTATGTGCAAGATAGAAAACTTATTTGCACCACTTGCTTTGTTACATGGTTTTGTCCAGAAAACTTAGGCAAGAATTTGAGTACGTTTTCTTACTTAAGTTCCTTAATGGATCAGGCTCTATATCACTAAACTTTATTACTGAGAAGGTTGTGGATGTGGGTCCAACTTTAAAAATCACTTTAGCTATACAAAAAACATTTTGTGGTGTGAGCCGTTTATTCTGAGTTATTTTTATAACAGATCGCTCTGCTGTTAAGCATGCGAGCGACAATATTGCCAATACATGATTTACTAATTTTGAGGAAATGGCTTGTCACTTAAGCCAGGCTTTTGATGTCTTTCCAGTTCCCCAATCATTTTGCTCAATATTTTAACCATGTATGTTTCTCCTGACTTCATAAAGCTTTTATTGTGAATTGTGAAGGTTTTCAATAATTAGCTTTAAATGTGGCCATTCTCTGCCTGCTCTTATTTCCCCTTTCAGAAATTGTTTACAGGAGTGAATAAGATATTGCTAGAATTCACCGGGAATGTTCACATTACAGCCAATTGTATGAATATTGTGTGTGGATGCAATGTGCTTATTTACAAGTTAAAGGGAATCTTACACTAACTTATTTTTTGCCTATAGGTATATGTAGCATATCTGTAAATATAATAATATATTTGTTGCAGGACTTCATGTAGCTTCATTCCTGCCAAGTCACATGGTTCCGCCATGTGACTGACTGGGTCTTTTATTCTTAAGACTGAATGCATGTGAGGTTATGGTGATATATTGGCATTGTGGTGGCATGTGATGCTATATGGAAGTTTATTGGTTATTTTGGATCATGTGAGACTCTTTGGAAGTATATTAGGTATATGTTGCCATATCTGTTGTCATATGGAGCATATGTAGGGGCTACTACGTGCTGTACATAGTATTTCTTTAGTTATATTGTGCACATTAATACTTACATTTTCATCCTGCTAACAAACTGTGTATATGTATATTTGTAACTATATATATATATATATATATATATTACCACAGCATGCATGCTAAGTACACCCGTCTATCACCTATATACAGGCGCGGGCTGGCATATATCAGCCCGGGGGGCGCACAGGCGGCCGCATCACATGACACGTGATGCGGTCAAAATCAGGTCATTTTCCATCCCAGGGGCGGCCGGCCGGGCCGGCCCTAACAGCGCTGAAACTGAGCGGCCCGGGGGACCGATGCCTCCTGCCACCCGGGCCAGCCTGCCCCTGCCTATATATTTGTATGCATTACAGTGCAGGTTAATTTTTGCAGTAATCGCATGCTAGTGTATGTGCCACTTTTCATTGGCAGATTCATTGTGTAATGTGTATTGCACTGCGTATAACATCTTTGCTCTAAGGACATGTTTAATCAACTGTTTGGAGCTAATATAATACATTCATTCTGAGTACAACACTAAATGAGGTGCTCACTTATTATTGGCAATTTCACTGTATAAAAAAAAAACAAGTTGTCAAATTTGTAGCTTCTAAAGAGGTATTACTAATCCTAATTGTAAAGGTTACAATGCCCTGTGTTGAATTCTTTTTTGTTTTTGAGACCTAATCTTCCCTATTTCCTCTCAAAGCGCTCCTGTCAGTGTTAATTATATGTCATCCTGTCACAACACCATTTGGAGACACAACTTTGCATTTCTGAGGGAAAACATGTTGCTTTTGGTGGTCATTTTATGCTGGTCATTACTGATTTATGCTGGTTGTTATTGGAGAAGCATATGGTCACGGCTGGGTATTATATGCGGTGTTATGCTATCAGTACATGTATGCATCTTTTATGTAGAAGAAAATACTATCACTCCTATCTTTTAAATGTGACATTGTTTATTCCTTGTTTGCTGCTTCAAAGTTTTCTGTTGCAAAAAAAAAAAACCTTTAAAAATCCTCTCACGTTTCAAAAATCACTTATCACACAGACCATCCCAACCATTTTTGTTTTTTTCTCAGAAATGAAGAAAAGTTGGGGGAAGGGTAAATGAAATACCCAGTAACATGGCTCATGAAGTGACAGAAAACATCATATAACGTACAAATGTCACTTCTAAAACTTTCAACAACGTTAAAAGTAAAACTGGGGCATTGGGTAGCGGCAGAAGGTGACATATATAATAATTATTTGTCAAATAACTGCTCTTGAACTTTACATGTGTAAAAAATCTTTCAGGATTCTTTCAAAAGCATAATATGTAATTACCTTGGAGACACACAATACTTTTTTCCCTGTTTCATTCATCCTTTCTCAGGTCATGTGTTGTAATACTTAGGAAACGTTTTGTATGTCTTGGACCATGAAACTTTCATGCTAAAATTCCCTCTGTGTTGTCTGGTCCAAAATAAACAAGGTCCTATATATTATATATTAACAGGGGATACAAATGTAGCTACATAGAGACCTGATCATAAAAGTGATGATTCGATTTATTTAGCATTGATATTTAAAAGTAACGTCCTTAAGTGTTTGTCTTTATTTCATTCATTACACTGAATTTTTGCAGCTAAACTTACCTATCATCTCCACATAAGTGTTGGTGTCGTAAAAATATATAATAAGAATGTTTTGATTATGTGTTAAATACAGCTCGGTTAATTACCTTTCCAGCCCTCACCACAAATCTATAGTGGCTTCCTTTCTGCTGCGCTCCCTCTCCTTTACATTGAATGTTGCAGAGTGTTTCTCCTCTGACCGCACTGTAATGAAGAAACCAATTCAAAGGTAACTAAACAAGTTGGATATATGAACTTTGTTTCACACCAAGGTGCCCTTGTTACCACATTCTTCCCTCATTCGTTTGGTAGTAGTCTCTGTGCTACTCTGAACATTTCGAAGGTCTGTTTGGCTGCAGGTTTTTCAATTAATGTCCATTTCAAAACTCGGGACACACAGACAAGCAAGAAATTAATATTTTAAACAAAAATGGGTTCAGATCCCTGGTCAATGCACCATCAAAATTAAGAATTTCTGGTGCAAATGTAACTTTTATATATTCTTTTACCCTCAATGAATCTATTTACTTGTTACTGTCTACCAAATCTCGACTCTCCCCAACCTTCAGTCCTTCATCGCTCACTCAAAACTCACCTTTGCAAGCTCGCCTATCCTACCGCCTAACCATTTTATCTATCACCTCCTCTTCGCCTGCTATCTTCATCCTCTCCAAGTTGGTCCTACTGTCTCTCACCCCCCTCCCTCTAGAATGTAAGCTCTCACTGGCAGGGTCCTCTCTACCTATTGTTCCATTTCTGTCCACTCTTTTACTCCCTCGTACGAGCTGTCACATCTTTTGCTACACTCTGTGTGAGTCCCTATAGCATTGCTCACACTTATCTGTGCTACTTATATGTATTACCTCATATATTTGTTACTTGCTTCTGTATCCACTGTGGAGCCTTATAAATAAATAATAATAACAATTTGTCATTGGTTTTATATTTACTGGTTTTAAACTTTGACAGCTTTTATAGTAGTGACATTTAAGTTTTGTTTAAATAGCAAGTGAAGCCACTATTTAACATTTTACATATGGCAAAGCTGAGTGGAATAACCGGACTGTTTACTCTTTACTAGATCTGTCCACCGTGATCTCTCACTCCGATTTTCCATGTTAGGCACACATACCGGGACAGACAGCTTGACATGCTGGGTTTCAGAATTGCACTCTGTTGTAGATGCAGAGAGAGAGCCAGTGACCCCACTATTAAGACACTGGCTGAAAGTTGTGGGCGGAGCTTCAACTATATGTTTGAGATGGCCAAGTCTTCGCCTGTGGTGGATGCAGTGGTATTGGCTACTAGGGGCCTGTAGTGCAGAGACAACCATGTTCTATATTCAGTTTGCCCAGGTCTTGTATCTATTTAGCTGTTTCTGTAGTATGCTGTGGTCTGACTTTAAATACAGTGGTGTGGTCAGCAGTGTGCACCATGTTTTGTGAGACTGAGATGTACTGGGTCAAGTTTACAGGTGACGCTCCCGAAAGCACTGCCAATGAATGTACTTTTTATTTTGTGCAGTGGTTTTCCTTTATATTGCCAGATGCAACGAAAATCCACAACTGTTGGTAAGTAAAGGTGGTGTTATAAAGGGGGTGGTATAAAGAGGGACCCTCATGTTCCGAGTTTGCTGATACTGTAATTATAGCCCTGTTGGTGCAATGGTGAATTTTTGATATGAAAGTATCTGCACACAGATACTTATAAATATTGTGTTTGATTGGTCTTTTGGGTATATTGTAAAGAGGTGTCAAACATGTATGACCACCTCATCCCACCTAATTGGACAGGAAAGCCTCAACAAGAGCTCATGTGTGGAAAATGACCTGGTGTTTCAACTGCTATTCCAAAGAATGTTAAATCGCTTTCCTTGAAGTATTATAACGCACCACCAGGACTGAACATAAATTATCTATAAAACTGTGTTTTTCTGTACTATGTTCTATTTTTTTGGCGAACATCATTTTAATATGTTTGAAATGGATGAGACATGGATATGTTTGGAAACCACTGCGGTCAATGTTCCACATCTGGTTGAGTTCACATTGTGGAAACCCCAAGTTTATGGAAAAGCATTTCAATGGTTATTTTGTCTTGTTTTTTGAGAAGCTGTAAGTGGAAGAGTGTGGATTTCTGTGGAGATATTGTGGGCCAAAAATATCCCTTTAAAAATACCACAGCCCTCCGATAGTATTATGGACTCGAGAGAGTTATAGTGAAGAGCCTGGCCCCATTGATTGTGTAATGTGTCTTTCTTGTGTTATTGTACATGTGTTTCATTTTAGATAGTGAAAGTTATATTTTATGGTTTCATCAAGCTAGTTGCAAACTTAAAAATTAAACTCAACTAAACAGAAATGCACATAAACAAAAATGAAAAAGTAATCACCATACAGATAACTAATTTTAATAAGTCAGGGGTTACTCTTTAACACAAATATGTGAGGGGAGCACATTATACAATAAGTAATAAATTACTCCTTATCTTGATTATGTGAGCTGAGGCTGTCCATTGATGACAGAAAGATGGATCAGGCTGACACAATAGCTGTGTAACAAAACACTGTTATGCAGACATCATTTTCTAGTTGTTGGACCGCCGCTATGACTTAAATGACTTTCTGTAGTGCTGCTGCTGCCTCTGTGCCAGTGATGAACTGGATGTGTAGAATACCTCCCAACATGCCCCTGGCACAGAGACTGGGGGTGTGGCAATGTCACAGTGGGGGTGTAGCTATGCCCCCAGAGGGCTGCCTAGTGCTGTAAAGTGCTAGGCTGCCCATTAGCTATATCCTTTCCTCCAACATTCACACCAGTGGGACAAACATGCTGGGCACATTGCTGCCTATTAATGGTAAGGAATCGCCGCTCATTTTTTGGGAAATAGGGATTCCTTGCCGAACATCATCATCATCACTATTTATTTATATAGCGCCACTAATTCCGCAGCGCTGTACAGAGAACTCACTCACATCAGTCCCTGCCCCATTGGGGCTTACAGTCTAAATTCCCTAACACACACACACACACACACACACACACACACACTAGGGTCAATTTGTTATCAGCCAATTAACCTACTAGTATGTTTTTGGAGTGTGGGAGGAAACCGGAGCACCCGGAGGAAACCCACGCAAACACGGGGAGAACATACAAACTCCTCACAGATAAGGCCATGGTCAGGAATTGAACTCATGACCCCAGTGCTGTAAGGAAGAAGCGCTAACCACTTAGCTGCCCTCTACATCAACATCTCAATTTGTCTCTGCATCTTGTTCCAGAGACACATCACACTGAATTTAATCTCCCACTTACAGTATAACATAGAAATAACCTACTTGTAGTTTACCAGAATGTACACCTGTCCATGAAGACAACATTCTGCTACATATGAGGAATATCACAGCGGGTGTATATCGAAGCAGAATAACTTTTATATTCATGCTTTTCCAACTCAATGTTTATAAAGTTGTGCTGCACATAGATTTAGGTGTATTATTGCCTCGTACGTTCATTAACTTAGATGCTCGTAAATAAATCTGAAATATCTACTGTGTATTTCTCAGAGCGTTAGTTGATCGGATGTTTAGTATTAAGATCTACAATGTATCATTAAACTGTGGGGGAAGAAATGCTGATCACAAAGATCTCGGCATGAAGTGACAGCGTCCTCTTTCTCAGCATGGCTGAATGTTCCTGAGATTCAAGAAGCATGTCCTTGTTATTGCAGGAAAAAGTTCTGCTCCTGCGCACATGAATAGAATGAATGTCCTAAAAAGCACTGGATGTCTTATGTGTATTATATAGGATGTGTGTCCTTTTACAGAATGCAATGGGCTGGAACATCCTGGAGAAATAATAGTCTGCTGCCTCTCTCCAGTGCCCCCAGCAAGGGGTCCAAACAAACCCATTGTTGGCTTTTTACCTATAGGTTTTGTGATCCATGAAGATTACAACACACTGCACGCACTAACACAATGGTCACAATTTGTGTTCATACAGGTGGCAAAATGGGCAAGATTTCCCATCTCATTAGCTGGCGAGCACACAGTACTGCTGTGTCCTGTGCTACATTTATTTTATTTATTTAATGTACATTTTGGGAGGAACATTTATTCCCTTATAACTTTGTGAAGACTTTTTTCCTGGATTCTCTACTACTAGTTCTTACAGGCTCTAGCAATGGGTAAACTTAACTTACCGTACTTCCTTGACAGCACTTAATAAGGGATAACCACAATACTCCACATCAACAAATGCTGTCTCTAATCTTTGCATGTCCTTGCTCACTGCAATCTATGCAAAGGGCTGGTGTTTCTTCAAGCACTCATCATTGTATAGATCGGGTGACATTAGCCTTGTACATATTATAAACGTGGCACATGTTTGCAGGCCTATCTGTTGCTAGGACAGTCGATATTATTCTTGCTTTCCTACATAGTGCTGCAGAGCTGTGAGGTAACGAAGAACCAGCCCAGGGAATGAGTGTAGCTTCCACGTTGAGCATTCATCCTGCACTATGCTCGCTCCTGCGATGGCTTTCTCTATTCCTCACAGATCTGCTGCTGTGCGACACTATGTATTTGTGGCGAAATGGGAATTTAATTTTACCCCACCGCAGATGTCGCTGATTTCACACAAAATAGGGACTTTGGTCAGACAACTTTTTTACCCCTTTTGTCCCCAAGATCCCCCCGGGTGTCAGGAGAGGCAAATACCGGACATGTTCAATAAAGGTTTAGTTTGGTAGGACCCTCTCTCCGCTATCCGCAGTCATGTTGAGCTGTATGTTTATGTTATGCATAATGTGGCAGCACGGTGGCTTAGTGGTTAGCACTTCTGCCTTACAGCAATGGGGTCATGAGTTCAATTTCCGACCATAGCCTTATCTGTGAGGAGCTTGTATGTTCTCTCCGTGTTTGCGTGGGTTTTCTCCGGGTGCTCCGGTTTCCTCCCAAACTCCAAAAACATACTGGTAGGTTAATTGGCTGCTAACAAATTGACCCTAGTCTGTGTGTCTGTGTGTGTGTGTATGTTAGGGAATTTAGACTGTAAGCCCCAATGGGGAAGGGACTGATGTGAGTGAGTTCTCTGTACAGAGCTGCGAAATTAGTGGCACTATATAAATAAATGGTAACAATAATAATAATGTGCGCTCATACTGTGTCTCTATGTACGTACTAATATTATGTCTGTAAAAGAGCTGAAGCCACCCTGGGGAAAGAGTGAGCCTGCAATGACTGCTCTGAGTCCTATAGGTGCACTAAGAGCCGGCTCATGCATCTGGAGCTCACTAAAAGACTGGAAGGGCGTAAGTGGGCAGAGACATAGCAAGAGGGGTCTGGAGGGCAAAAAAACTAAATGTAAAAGGATTTGATTCTGAGCCTGGTCATTTTACCAGCATGGGGGCTACAGCTCTTCTATGAGGAGCATCTAAATATCTAAAGATGTTATTGGGTTGGTTTAATTTATAATAAATTATTTAAGGTCCATAAAAGGCAGACGAGTATGTAAAAAACAAAACAAGAAACTGTTTCCCAACAAAGCTGACCTATAACAAAATAGTCGCAAGCACTGACAGCTATTTACGTATATCGCATTACAGTTGTACGATATCATTGCTGGCTTTAAGTATATCCCTATAAACCACATCATCATTCACTTTGATTGACAGTGGGCACTTGTGGACTAGTGATGAAAGAATTGCAATTAATTATTTTCCTAGAAACATGTATTAATATGCTTTGATATTATATGGAGTCTATTTTGATAAATACTGGTGAGTACAAATAGTCCATATATTTATACATCAAAGCAATCAACATATTTGTTGGCATCAATAATTGGTAACTATGGGAACAGGACGACTTTAAAGGACAAGATATTTTTTTATACAGGTATGGGAATGTCTTATATGGAATCTTGTTATGCAGAGAGTTCTAAAAAACATAAAACTAAACAACTTGTTAATTGCTATTGTTTGGTAATAATGTCAAACACACAAACATGATCTGGTTTTCCCTCTTATAATCACAGTGAGGAGCACTGCTAAACACCATAATAAGGACAGGATGCCAGTGACAATAACGGAGAGAAACCAGGGTTGTTTTTTAATGTAATTTAGTACTTAGGCATGGTGTTAGAAAATGCAGAAAACCCAAGTCCCAAGCTTTCCTGTATATGTAGAGGAAATATTGGAGAATGCAGTCTCTGCTATAACGTTTTTGAGAAGTCATAGAGGATTTAAAGCGATACGGAATTTGCTGGCCCTATATAAATTATGATGATTTAAAGAATATTATTCAAAACATATAATGTAATATTGGATAGAGTTTGCTATGTTGAGAGAATATTAATATACCAGGTGTGCAGCATTCACCTGATGAGCCCGGTACCCAAAGCCTTCAATGCTCAAGTGCTTCACTACTCTATACTAATACCACTGGTCAGTCAGCTTAAACAGCCCATGGTGTTGCTGCCACCCATCCCCTATGAATTTCCATGTGCATGTAAATCGTGAGTTTTATAGCTGAGGGGTATAATGAGGTTTCAGGTCAGATGTTCTCCCCGTGTTTGCGTGGGTTTCCTCCCACCTGCCAAAAACATACTAGTCCAGGGTTTCCCAAACCCAGTCCTCAGGGCTCTCTAACAGTGCTGGTTTTCCATATCTCCTTGCTGGAGCACAGGTGTATTCATTACTGACTGACACATTGTAACAGATCCACAGGTGGTCCTTATTATGTCACATGTGATCCAGAACACCTGCACTGTTGAGGAGCCCTGAGGACTGGGTTTGGGAAACCCTGTACTAGTCCGGTTAATCGGCTGCTTTTCAATTGACCCTAGTCTCTTTGTCTGAGTGTGTGTATGTTAGGGAATTTAGACTGTAAGCTCCATTGGGGCAGGGACTGATGTGAGTGAGTTCTCTATACAGCGCTGCGGAATTAGTGGCGCTATATAAATAGCTGATGATGATATGTCTAGAGGACACTGAGCTCTGAGGTGAATTATCATTTTCTATTTAGGGGGCGAGTTATTCTTGAGAATACAAAAGCCTTCATTTTTGACACACACAACAGTTATTTCAATACTGTCTTTACCACTAGTAACCAGATCATTTTCTAGCTTGCCCTGCATGTTATGATGTCAGTACAGAGTGAGGGGAAGCGGACATGTTTTATCGCCAGCCTCTGGTTCATTGTTGTTGTACTGAAGGCTGTACATGTTGTGAGTCAGGCCATAGTGCATACTGATTGTCTGAAGAATTGTGAAATACAGAATATCATTATACACAGATGGCATGAATAAACGTTGAAACTCCTATGCAGTGTGTCCTTACAGTCAAGTCCATTGGGACATCGACACAATTCTCATATTTTGGGCTCTATACACCACCACAATAGATTTGAAATGAAACTAACAAGATGTGCTTTAACTGCAGACTTTCAGCTTTAATTTGAGGGAATTTACATCCAAATCAGGTGAACAGTGTAGGAATTACAATGGTTTCTATATGTTTTCTATCTGTGACCTGCATAAAAGCACTCTGTCTACAGCCTGTGTGACATCTAATATCCATATATATTACAATAGGCAGTCCTTTATCCAATAAATATTTTACAGTTGGGTATAACTATAATAAAAATATATAATCCTATTTCACAGTTTATGATTTTAAAACTTCAAAAATATGAAAATATATTTCTCAGATGTTTATAGAAGTATTCACACCTTGTGTTTTTTTTGCTGGCTGAGCAAAGCATCATGGGAGATATGCTTCCTCCACATCCAAAATGCCAATATTTGCAGATTATCTTGTCCATAGAAATGTATGATGTTTTGGAGAACACCTTGCTCTTTTTTTTATTTTTATACATTGTTTGTGATATTCTAGGACTTCAAAGAATGCATCAGCTTGCAGAAAATACCAGATACTTCAGACAGAGGTTACGTGATTTGGGATTTATTATTTATGGGAATGAAGATTCACCTGTTGTCCCCGTACTCCTCTACATGCCAGGCAAAGTAGGGTATGTATTACACTCTGTGACTTATTATTATTGTGTGAATACTGATTGCTCTACTAACATACTAATGATGTTCCTACAATACATACCATGAAATGTCTAGTTTCTTCAACCATCTATCTTCATTGTCATCATCAGCTATTTATATAGCGCTATACGGAGAACTCACTCACATCAGTCCCTGCCCCATAGGAGCTTACAAACTAAATTCCCTAACATACACACGTACAGACAGAGAGAGACTAGGGTCAATTTAATAGCAGCCAATTAACCTACCAGTATGTTTTTGGAGCGTGGGAGGAAACTGGAGCACCAAGAAGAAACCCACACAAACACGGGGATATCATACAAACTCTGCACAGATAAGGCCATGGTCGGGAATTGAACTCATGACCCTAGTGCTGTAAGGCAGAAGTGTTAGCCAGTAAGCCACCGTATCTTTGTTATATTTTTATATATAATCCTCAATGCAGGCTACTTAGACATCTAATTTTCCTCGCTACAAAATTGCGATTGTGTAGCTAAAAGTGTACAATGATATAATGCAGTACGCTCCACGTTTTTCCACGAAAAGAGCCACATATAGGTTTAGAACTATGTGCTTCCAGGCCGAATGCAATAACAAACATGTCATAAATTAGAGTTTGTTCCGGCTGTCAGGGATATTGGGAGCCACAGAAAATCCTCGAAGGGCCACCAGTTGAACATCCCTGATTTAATGGATGGTCCTGTTTTGAAGCACATTACAAACTTAGATGATGGTCCAGACTTTGTCCTGTACTAAAGTTTCACAAATTGAATCACAGGGTTGCCATTGATTTTCGGAAAGATTTATACAAATGACTTCAGAAATCTGCCTGTAGTGCAGGGATAAATCATTGCATCGCCATATTTATTTATCGGTATGTAAAGGGTTTAACATGTTTCATTCTGTTTTTATCATACAGCTAAATTAATGTTGGCACTGGCCATCCAGCTGTACAGCTGTACTTAGGATCCTTTAAATCACAAACATATGGATAATGTCAGCTTAATCGTTTATGCATCTTTTATAATCAATGTTTAGATCTATATACAAAGAGATACACAAATTACTTTATATAAATACGTTTATATATGGAGAAGCTGTAGTAGATTAAACTCTATCAATGATAAAGATTAAGGATGGTAACAGATGGACATCTATCTAATGTGAGCCTATAATCCGGTCTCGTCTTACTAAGTATGATTAAGTCTCTGGAGATTTTACTCTCGTTGACATCCGTAAAACTAATGAGTCATCTTAGCCATGCATGTTGCACCATTAATTATACACAATGTTATTTGCCGTGGCACGGTTTACATATCAGTCATGTTATTTAAAAGAGGTTTCAAGGGCTACCGGTCTAAAGACAGGTTCTTCACCAACCCATGCAAATAATACTCAGAATTGTTTGCTATTCTTACACTGCTCACCAGATTTCAGAAGTAGATACTTTTCCTGCTGGTCTGCAGTGTGACTTTAGAACTGAAAGAATAAATATTATAAAGGAGATATATTTTAACTATTATCTGAGTTACTGCAGTGTTGGTAGATGTAAATGGAAATGCTGTTACTTATAGAGGAGCATGGATGTTTAGATCTATGGGCCTGATTCATTAAGGATCTTAACTTGAGAAACTTCTTATTTCAGTCTCCTGGACAAAACCATGTTACAATGCAAGGGGTGCAAATTAGTATTCTGTTTTGCACATAAGTTAAATACTGACTGTTTTTTCATGTAGCACACAAATATCAACTTTAAATTTCAGTGTACAAATAAGCTATCAAGTATTTGTGTGCTACACGAAAAAACAGGCAATATTTAACTTACATGCAAAACAGAATACTAATTTGCACCCCTTGCATTGTAACATGGTTTTGTCCAGGAGACTGAAATAAGAAGTTTCTCAAGTTAAGATCCTTAATGAATCAGGCCCTATATTATGATTTGTGAAACACTGAAGACTTGGGCTGAGGGCAAAAAGGGAACAAATTCAGCCAAGGAATTGTACTATTGGCCTAATTTGTGATTAACCCAGAAAACTCATGTCATACAGAGTAATAGCTTCTGGTCCAAGATTGGTTACAGCATCCTTTCCCCCTACTCCCCCTGTGCTCTATCACAGCGGACATACCGTTATATTGTGCACAACGTCTGCCTACAGTCATTCCTCATTTAAGCCCCACTCACCACTGCCTCCAGCAAATGCAGCAATGCTCCAAACCATGTCTATACACATCAGCACAGACCGCCCTGGCTATATTTAATCCTTTGTCAACAGACTGCCTCATCAGTGTTGTCTTCTTGCTGGTCTCATCCGATATCAACACAGTAGCACATTATTCAATTTGCGTTACTCTAGTCGCACCCAACAAAGCTAGGTTTGTTAATGGATGGAGTACCCCCCTCCCCCCTTCCTGAAGATGGAGCATAAAAAAAGGGGTGTGGCCATGACACAAAGATTGTATGGCCACATCACAATTGGGGGTCATGTCTAGTGCTTATGAACCAATAGGTCAAACTTCCATCTCCAATTCCCTCCTCTCAAAACACCCATTCATTGGAGCAGTGGCAATTGCATGTGGCTCCTGTTCTCCGCTGATCTGCTATTGAAGATCCATCCAGAGCAGCGGTGAATAGGACATATCTCCCAACATTCTAAACATTGGGCAAAGGTGCAGCAGGTCTGGTTGGCAGGATAAACACCTCAAGGGAGGTATGGGTAAGTGCTATGTACATTCTACTAGGCGGTGTACATACAAAGTGCATAGTGTATGGTGTGTGCACCATAAAAAAAGTCAATAAAGTGCGATGAGGTCATATCAGTTTATAGACTAATACGTTCTGTTTATCTACGGCCTAAAGTCTACGTGTCCCATTTTTTTGTAAAATTCTGTAAAATAAAAACTCTGAGCCATAAGTTTTTTTCTTTTTCTCCTTATATCCATAGAGCATTTGCACGACATATGTTGGAGAGGAAGATCGGTGTTGTTGTAGTTGGGTTCCCGGCAACTCCTATCGCAGAAGCCAGAGCCAGGTTTTGCATTTCAGCAGCACATACGAAGGAGATGTTGGACACCGTATGTAAAGCAGATTTATTAACCATATTATTCTCCGCTTAGCAAACTGATGACAATGGGGATGTTACAGTGCTGAAATACTAAAGATTACAAATCATTATTTAATAATACTACCACAAGTTTAGAAAGTGGACAGACATGCAACATTTTTCCAAAATGTGAACTAAAACATTTTTCATATTTAATTTGGCCTGATATTGTCAGCTTGTATCTTGAATACATAACTATAGAATCCCAAAAATGTATTAATCCTGCTGAAAACATTTGTCCAAACAAAATCCCTGTCCCTGTTATATAATGGCAATGAGCTTTGGTTTAACATCCTTGGAAGAGAAATGATTTGACCCCTTTCTCATAATCTCTATAACGTTGCCAATGTCACGTCTGTCACATGAACTATTGTGTTTTAAATCCTGGCAGTGTCAAATGTAACTTTTTATCTCTCTTTCAAATAATTATAAATACAGAATTTAATATATCATTTAAGTGCATACAAATGATTGGATCATTGGATTAGATTAGTAACAACATTCCCATCCCCTGCAGTATACAGAGCTCTTCTGTACGACTTACACCACACATTTTTTTTTTATTCCAAACTATGGCCTGTACACCTATTTTTTGACAATTTTGTATTTAATATTTTATTTAATGCATGGACATTGTTTCTGGTCTAAATTTGAAGATCGTGTTTTTTGGAATGTTCAATGTGACTGCATGAGCTCCACTTACATGTTTGATGTGTGTGTGTAAATTTATTGTAAAGAGTCACACATTTTATATTTTACAGGGGTGTCATATTTCAGATCGTATTGTGAATCATTTTATTACACATTGGATGTGCAATTCAGTGTGATGTTCATAAATGTTGTAATTGAAGAGAACTAATTGAGAGGTGCAACAGTTGTTCTCCTTTGCCATGTTGTACACACAGGCCGTATAATTCAGAATGGTTCCCTAACAAACAAAAGTCTTCGTATTGCACTGTTTACATTCTATATTTTTAGCATTTGGTTTGCCAAGTTTAACGTGAACAGATCACACAACATTCCCCCGGCCCCATGTACAGTCTACATATTTTCTAGGGCTATACTTTTCCTTGGTTTAAGAGGGACAGATGAAAAGAATCTTACTCCATGTGAAATGAGAGAGCTCTTGGGCTATATGTCAACAACTGTGTTCATAATATACTTCTAATGAGCTGTAAGTGCTGAGCGTCTGGGGCTTATTTGAATTAGCTGAGTATGTTATTATCTCACTTCATTGGGGACAAATTATACTATAACTTTAGTCTAGTCTCAGTGTCTTTATTATTTTTTTTTATATGCCTTGACATAGCTATGTTATTATGTAAAGAGACTTCTCTTGTGAAGAATATATACTAAAATGTTGGATACAGTGTCTCATGCTTAAATATTTTCTAACACATGCTTTCATTGCTCTATGATTACGGTTTATTTTAAAGCAATCAGAACCACACAAATAACTCACACGTTCCAGCCTGTGTATAGTAATTTATCATCAGTGTTCTATCAATCTGATTAGTCTGATATGAGGGTTAAAACTCAGTGAGAGCCCAGTTGCAAGCATCACACAAAGATCTAGGGCCTGATTCAGTAAGGATCTTAACTTGAGAAACTTCTTATTTCAGTCTCCTGGACAAAACCATGGTACAATGCAAGGGGTGCAAATTAGCATTCTGTTTTGCACATAAGTTAAATACTGACTTTTTTTTCATGTAGCACACAAATACTTGATAGCTTATTTGTACACTGAAATTTAAAGTTGATATTTGTGTGCTACATGAAAAAACAGTCAGTATTTAACTTATGTGCAAAGCAGAATACTAATTTGCACCCCTTGCATTGTAACATGGTTTTGTCCAGGAGACTGAAATAAGAAGTTTGTCAAGTTAAGATCCTTAATGAATCAGGCCCCTATTAATTAAAGGGGTCAACCTGCAATTACCTATTTCTTTAGTCCGTTAATATTGTTGTTGGTCTTTAAGGTGCTACAGTGCTCTGGCACTGGAGAGTGTACAAATCAAGGTAGACGAAATAAGTGAAGACATGAAAAAAGGGTAGGGAGGGCCATTCCCATGAGAGAGCTTATAAAAGGTGGCTTGTAACAGGTAGCTCAATTAATGTAGCTGGCCAATGACACCACACATTGTCATGGTCATTATCCCGCCAGCTATGGCTCGCTAATGATATTAAGGGGTTTAGAAATCAGTAAGGAGTTCTGTGACCATATAAAGTCATGAGTGCTTTCATACATACTGCAGAAATGTAGGTGAGGTTTAGCTAATCATGCGTGTATCTTGTAGGTCCTGGATGCAATTGACGAGATGGGCGACTTTCTACGACTGAAGTATTCCAGGCACTCCAGGTCAGAACACCCAGCAGTATACGATGGGACAAACGTTGAACTTGACGCCTGAGACTTGGCCTAGTTGCTGGACCTCTTTAGACTCTGAATGACCGAAGAAGCCCCTACAGGGTTTAATGGAATCTCCAATCCACAGATAATGCAGTGTCTGGACTGTAACAAGATAGAGTTTTACCTAAATCAGGTCTATGGTGCCCATTCTTCTTTCTTCCTTGTATGTTGTTTAGTTTTATATTTGTGTAATTAATCTTGAGGAGCACATTTCATGTACAAGAACTAAATGTAAAGTGTTTGGTCAAGTGATGGGTAAAAACAAGAAATTTCTACCTCTTTATTTATAAAACTAATAATTTTATTTTACTGTTCAGTAATATATATATATATATACAAGTTATAGGGAAATTTCACACCAATGTGCCAATTTGGATTTTTATTGTACATTCAGTACTCTGAAAATACAGTATTACTATAGCTCACCTATAAGCAATGAACATAAATGTAGAAATATTTGCTGATATTTGGACACCTCAATAGTATATACCATAGAAAGAAATGGAAAGTCATTAAAACAGCTGTCACACTTAGAACGTCTACAACTAATGTGTAGGGTGGCATAGGTATAATTACTGTCCTATAAAAATAAAATATAGGGTGATAACTTAATACAAATTGTTTTATTAGACATTTTTATAATCTAGAATGTCATATCTGTTAAATAACCACTTAATGAATTACAAGACTTCAATGAATGCTAGAGGGCTCTGCTAATAGTAAGAGATGGTCTAATGTGAGGGCTCGTTCAAACCGCTCTGCTGCTAATGCGCTTTTCATCTGCTAACAGCTGAAAAATGCATTCAAAATAAGACAAATAGTTTCTTATAGGTTCATTCCTCCTATTGCGCTTTAAAATCTTTTGAAATTTTGGGACATAGTACACCCTATTTCACATGCATTCACACCTGTTACCAATACAATAGATTGTATTGGTAAAAAAAAATCAGCGTGTGATGGTTTTCAGACGTATTTACTTAATATCTCAGTGTGTATGTTTGAACATCAGTTTCCCATCAGTTATTTTTATTTAGGTTTTTTTTCCACCGTACGATTTTCATCAATTTAACAGCGGTTTATTTGTCATAATGGAAATGTCCCTTTAACAAATTAATAAATTGAGACACGGTGGGAGAGTGCCAATCTGCTCAAGCGATGTCCTAGATCTGCTTAAACTACGACTCAACCTCTACAACCAGGAAGTTATGGATCTCTGTACAGGAGGTTTAGGTGTTTGCTTTTATTCCTACTAATCTAATTAGCTTCCCATTTATCTTTTCTAAGCCTTAAAGGAATGGCGTGGTTAGCAGGGCATGAAGACGTGAGGTACACACTTACTTGTTTAGGCCGTATCAATTTAAAACGCCTACGGTATTATAAGCTGATGACAGTGGTCATAGTGGAAATTTAGAAGTGGTGGTATGGAAAACGTAATGGGAATGTAAGTGACTGGAATCTGATAGTTTTACAATGAAAGCAGTAAGAGAAGTGGCGGTATGGCATATCACCGTATACAGGCCCCACTTTGACCACTGGCTGTAAATATAAAATAATGATGTATTATTTTTATTAATTTTACCAAAAGAGAATATAAAATTAGACCATGATTTAATGATATATATTGAATCCATAGATTTTCATTTTGCTGGACACTGGGTGCGATTTGCCCCTGTTGTTATACTCAATCTGTCGGTTCATTAGCAGATTTTTGCATGTATGTTGCCAGTAATTGAATGGATGTATATATATTTATTTACACAACTGTTTGCACTGCAGTTAATGGGTACTAACTTTTTAAACTACAACATAAAGACCTACCTTATAACATACTTGCCTACTTTTGCAGGCAGCTTTCCGGGAGGGAGTCCGTCTAGGGAGGCGTGGCCACGCGCGGGGCACCGTTAGGCTCCGCCCTGTCAATCTCAGACAATTTTAGCCAATTGCAGCAGGGGGCAGGGCCACGATGCCGCGTTTAGCCCCGCCCCCGTCATTTTCAACAACGCTGAAATCTGGATCCGGGATTTTTGCCTGCTCTCTCGGGAGTCCGGGAGAACTCCTAAAAATTCGGGAGTCTCCCGGACATTCCGGGAGAGTATGCAACTATGCCTTATAATAGCCTTCCAATACAATTTTGTGTCCGCCCTTTTTACATTGTTTGGACCACATAATATACCCATACCCATGTATTGCCAGTTTTACTGCCATTCAGGGCTTAATTTAAAACTTTAACTTCATTATTTCAGAAATATATCATTTAACTCCATAAAAATATCCAGTATTGGCTTGACTTCATAATGTGCATTGACTTGGGCTTCCGCTTCCACATGTTGAAGAAAAAAATAATAATAAAAAAATGTATCCGCTAGCATTCGGGTTTGAAAAACTGATTTGTTTAAATAAAGCATTTTTTTCAGTAATTTTTCCTTGCTCTTGTCATCCTGAGATAGTGATAGGAGGACTGTCTTTCCTAAACAGACTCCCCCATGCTTCGGGAGGAGATAAGAGATAAAGACAGTGGTTTCTAGTGGATGGCATGTTATGATGGCAGACGTATATTACAGAAGTTAAATAATGTTCTATATAAATCATGAATATTTCATATAAATATATTACTATTTTTACATTAGAAAAGTAAAAAGGCAAAATAAATATTAGGAATGGAGTGCCTCTAAATGAAAAGAAAATTAGTATGGTCTTGCTACTCCTCAAATGTTCATGATTGACATTAAAGGCAATCCACAACCTCTCCGACCATGATGGTATATGTAGTCCTAACATGAAAACAGTGAATGGGTGTTATCTAAAATACAAATATAAAAGCATAACAACTAGATTAGTATTGTTTGTTCAGTAAACATAGGAAAATCACTTTCCCTAGGATGTTTTTATAATTTCCCCTTAATTATGCATCCTGGCAAGATGGAGTGATTTGTAATTGACAATTTTATGCATGCAATTTTTCAAGTTGGCTTTTTTATCTCCATCCATATGGCGCCTTTAATGTGAAATGATTATACAACATTTAACTAAAGTTCCATGTGCCTGAGGTATTTTGCTAGCTATTTATATTTGTAGTTGGAGTGGCAGAAATTAGTTTGCTTTAGTGAATCTCTTCGATAATAATATTGGTGTAAAGTTAAGACGCAAAGAATTTGTCCGTTTACATGTGAAAAGTACCCGTTTTGCACTGAAGATTTTTTATGTTCAATATGTGTGCTTATGGTACATGAAACAGTTCTATGGAATGATCAGCAGGAATCTTCTGCTATGAAATGCATGTTTGATTGTTAATATTATTTTAGGGAGTTGTTTATTTCTTTACAATTTGTGCCTTAAATGCATTAGTTCCTTCTTTGTTCATTACATTATGCATATTAATATTTAAATTAACAAAGAGTATGATTTTCAACCAGACCTTTGTTGTAGCTGGTGGCTCCTAGTATATATGTGGTCCCCGGAAGAACATCCTAGGCTCTGTTAAATGATATAATTTCTTACAATAGGATCAGACCCAATACAGATCTGAATGTAGCATTAGTAGGCCTGTACATAGGGGCAGCTCTTTCTGTGATGTGTGCTTGTCAGTCTTGTTTTCATCAGCAAAGAAAAATGTACAAAGGGAAAGAGAAAAGTCAGTTTATGTGAGACCAGGTGTGACTATATTCGGCTTGGTGACATGATCAGTGAAGCTACAGAATGTTCCATGTAAATGAGATGTGACTAATGAATGGGGAGGGGCTTTGAGTGACTAGAGATATGTGCCATTCAATGACAGGGGCAAACGCAGGTTTTATAAAGGGGTGTTTCCTGTTAGATTAATATCAATACAAAAATGCTTTATTCTTTGAAGAAGCAATTTATTAATAAATGGAGGTGTTTAATTTTTTTTAAATAAATTTAATCTGTTGATAAATACAGGAGAATAAGGACAAGAGACATAGATGAGAGACACAAACATGGGGCTGGGGAAAAAGTGAAAGTAAAGAACTCACTTGATTATATGTAGGGGAGGGGGGTCCATTTTGTTTAAACTAACTGGCCACATGCTGCCTTCTTTATGGCAGTGAGTGGTGCAGAGGAAGGGATGTCCCTTTTAGAAGGCGGGCCACCGGAGCAGCAGTAATAGCCTGCACAGCTACTCTGCCACCTTCTAGCAGCCCAGAAAAACCTCTGGTGAGGTCAATTACTGGCCTCTGCATTCAAGCGGTTTGGCAATGCCCTGAAGTATCTAATGGTTTCAAATAGGATATGCTCTCTACTGCTCAGGTGGGCCTTGTTAACTGTTGTAAAAGTCCCTCCTCTGTGAAGTTCCATCAATGGGAAATTTATAATGGACAAACCTTGTCAATGTCTGTAGTTCTTTTATAATTTTTTATTTTCAATGGTCAATCAAGAAAATACAAACATAAAAACAATAATACTATGTAACAAACATAGTAAAACCAAAAGAGTAATTGCAAAGTATCGAATTTGAGGAAAACATTAGGCAAAACAATACAAATATCAAAATAAAAATAGATAATAAAAGAAAGCAAATGACCAGTTTTTATAATTTAGAGAGCGATATTGAAAGTAGAATACAAAAACAAAAAGGATTGTAGGGGAAGGGAGGGGATGTATGTGTCTTCTACATTGTTTTATGTTTTAAAAAAAAATTAACTGATCGAACTATATTATTATCTGGTGACTTTTTAGCTAATAACGACAGAAGTTTTTAAAGATTAGTTGCACCGTAACAAGGGTAAAACGTGCCTAGTCGCTCTTATACCTTGTATTGTAATGGCATTCCAAGATGCCTGTTTTCCTAAATTAAGAGGGGCTTATTTGCATATTTTCACTAGGAAGTTTCTTAAAAACTCCCTCTTTCACTTTTCCTTAAGATACATAAGCAAGCTGTTCATCAAGTGCAGGAGATGCTCAGACACAGTATTGTTAATGTGAATATAATTTAGGGGTAAGGATAGAACTTTTTTTTATAGAATTGAAGACATATGTACAGTGTTGGATTAGGGTTGTGAGGGGAGAAAAAAAGTCTTTGTTTCTGTAAATTTCTATAGCCACAAAAGCCTTTCTTTTTTCAATGCTATATTTCTTTACCCACTAAATATAAAGTAATATGCAATTAAATGTCAAAACCAGGGTGGCCTGCTATAAACGAAAATGGGAATTGCGTGTACGTGTGACTTGTTGCACTAAATGCATAGGCGGAATGTAGACTGAAGTCTGCTTCATCTTTATAGCAAAACTTAAAGGGCCACTAAACCTAAAATGCAAGTTGTTTTATGTAAAAATACTAAAAGCATTCAAAAATACATTTTTAAGGTCTCACACACTGAACTTAGTTTGCCACTGTATTTCCAAATGTTTAACAGCTATATGCAAGCTCTTGCTCTCTGTTATCCACTGCTTGTATAATTTAATAGCTTTAAAGGCGAGAAATATTCTATTAATAGAAACAGGTTCACTCACAATTACAACTTTATCTTAAATATTTTAAATTTTGTTGAGCTCTTGAAATTCTTTCAGATCTCTCTGTGGATGTTATTAGAAATGCTTTTATATAAGGCATAATTTATTTTAGGTTTAGTGATCTTTATGTTTTTTTACAGACTATCAATATTACATGTATATTTATGACCATATATATATATATATATATATATATATATATATATGTATATATGTGCAAATATATATATATATATGTATGTGTATATATATATATATAGTATTGCACCATAAAGTGAGGTCATGTGAATGATTTTATAATATTATTGTTAGATTTAATTTTGATTAACTGATTTTCTTATGTTAAAAATGTGTTAAAAGCATTGCACACTCAATGCAATTTTAAAACAATTTACTTAATATGCACATATATTTTCTTAACAAAAGCACTACTTTTCTATAGCTTTAAGGAACTGTTTCACTACAGTACATTAAGATTGATTATGATTATAACCTCATTGTACAGCTTTTCCATAATGTAAATATACTGAATTTTTTCATAAGAAGGGTATGTTTGTGATTTGTCATAACCGTTCTTTGTACAATAAAGTTGTTTGACATTTTGTTACCACTTTGCATACATTTTGTTCTTTATTTATTTTTTAGAGGCTTGGGTTGGAATACATCAGTTATTTGAAAATATTTATGTAAAACCTTCTAGTAAACCAATAAAAAATTACCTTCCTTATTGTTTAAGAAATACATCTTCAAAAGTCTGGAAAATACCTTTAGATCTCAGTTTATATAGTAATGTACTGCCAACTTTTAGAGGTTTAAGGTTACTACAAATAACATTACATATAATTAATATCTAGCCTCAGCTAATGGGGCACATGAGGATGAAAGGGATGAAACCTTTAGTGTGTTGTTTTTTTTTTTTTTTTTAATGTACGCCCCCAATGTCTGCTATTTTGTACTTGTTTTATATCCCTGTTTTGTCCCAAGAGGTCCGAGTGATGAGCAAGTACTTTCCTAGACTGTCAAATAAGGTAATAAGCAAAAACACAAGATTGAAGTGATGGGACTAATCCTCATGAATTGATTGGCTGCTCACTGCCCACAAAATTGCTACCTCCACTGTTTGTTGGCTACAACTGCACTTTAAAGGGTTTCTCCACTTAAATATGAATTTCATTACATTGCCCTCCTTCCCAATAATAGCACTTCTCAAACTGAAGCCTTAGAGCTGCCGTGTTAGATCTGCCTGCTACAGGGGCAGCCAAGTAGCATTGTAGGTGATCAGCAGAGGTCTCGGTTATGAATTAGTACCTACACCATTGCTTAATGCAGCAAATGCTGGGGGTCATAGGGGACTCTAAAGTATCCGTTGACTTGTCAGAATTATTAGGAAGGTAGATGATTAAAGTAATTTAAATATTTAAAGTGGAAAGCTCCTTCAATATAGCAACTACATGTTCCTGCTTTTTGTAAATGGTACTGTATGCCTTCAAACAATAGAGCAGTGATCGCCTTCTTTAAGCATCTGTCTTTTGATTAAATGGTATAGTGCTCTAGCTTTCAGCAGGGCCTACGATTTTGAATGGCTGCATTTTTGCTTTGTATGAGTGGCCTGGTTCCTAGTAGGTGAGATACAGAGTTACAGACGCCCACAGGCACATCCTTCAGATTCAATCTTTCCACTTTGAAAAAATATCATGGGGCTATAATTATTGTTCATATATTAAATATTCAAACCATGTTATATCACCAGTGAATATTTTGGATATTAGGGTAATTAAAGGACCTGTTTATTTATGTTGGTCACCTGACTGGTACACAGAGACAGACAGAGATTGTACAAAGCGCCCCGGACATTAGCAGACCACCCAATGATGTGCTTTTATCCTTGGTCTGGAAGTCTCAGCAGTTACGTCAACACAGAGGAATGACACTCATTTGCATTATTAAGGTAACAAGAAATGCTGGCTATAAAAGGTGCTATGTTATCACTTTAAGTGAGAACCCTGATGTTTTTACACCTACTCTACCATATGTCACATAGGAAGAGAGGTCTATGCCACAACCTGCCCTTTTTACCCTCTATCTTCACACTTTGCTTGTTTATGTATAATCTCACCTCCCTTTTTGAACATATTTGTTGTCCACAAGGTGGCACTTGCTTCCAAGCAAGGATCTCTAAGAAGAAACTGGCATCTCAAATTCACACATTTAGTATAGTACACCCACCTCAATAGGCCTAAACAGACCTCATGCAGGCGATTTCTGCAAACAGGGTTGGTCTGTCTTTAGTTCATAGCAAGATTAGGCAGATAGCAGAGAGCACAGATAAGGAGACAAGGTCAAAACAATAATAGCAATGTAGTTTTTTTTAGACTTTTCTCAAATCTATTTCTGGGAGTTTGTGTTCGAAATGTATTCATGCACAGGTTTTAAAATTCTTGACATTTTACTGAACACCAAAACATGCTACCTGAGATGGGGCTCGTTATAGATACACACCTGGGTGAGGAACACTAGACATATTAGTCACTGCTTAGTACTCTCCCTCCTGCAGCCTAGCCAAGAATACTCACTGAAAGCAGGGGGTCAACTTTAGCAACACCAACTCTACACCAACACCTTCAAGCATCTCTAAACCTTTTCTAATAAATATGTATTGCTAGGATTAAAATAACAGTGTGCCCAGTTGGTATTGAAGATTTCTACACAGTGATCTCCTAAGTGTCTCTCTCCTTATATTGCCCACATTAAACCCAGAGCAGTCAATATTAATATTTTCGGGTGGAACAGTTGATTTAGTGCACAGAGCTCCAGTGTTCCAGCATAGTAAGAGAACCACTGCAGCCCCTGAACAAGCTTTAAATGGCACTTTCCCTCCTTTCTGAAGCGGCGACCGACCGTGCATTGTGTCCCCTCTCTGCTTAGCAGGTGGGCGGTGGGAGTGGCATCCTCTCCTTCTGAGACAGGACGTGTGGTGCTTGATTGTGACATCATAGTGAGGTGCCACACTCCCAGTGTAACACAGGCTTGGAGGAGAGACAGCTTCATATGTAATAAGCTTCTGGAGCCAGTGCTCCGTGTGGGGAACATTGCAGGGACAACACTGAATGAGTGACTTTATATCACTTATTCAGTGTTTTATGTGCCCTCTAACCATTGGCGCTCTAGGAAACTACCTAGATAGCCTAGTGGCAGAGATGGCCCTGATTGCGTAGACATAAATGCATGTCTGTGTACAATACTAGATGCCCAAGCAATGTGTATTAATTTGCTAGGATTTCTCTGTGTTGTGAAATGTAATTATGGCCTCTTTGCAAGCATGTCCTAAGTATAAGCCGTGCACCAGTGTATGTAGTGTCTAAGTGTGGCCTACCTGTGTCTCTATGACACATCCCTCTTTTCCCACTCTGTGCTGAAACATCTGCAGGAGATGGATTCTGCTTTTCATACATGTGTTTGTTGCGTCAGTTTTAATTTTTCTAATATATTGCTTCATGTTGCACTTATATCAGCCTGTAAGTTGTTTTTCACATATTGCCTTTTGCACTGTATACATAGTTTATAGAAGCACAGAAGTGAAGTCCTGTAGCACACATGCTGTTTTGTGCCTCTGTTTGCCCAAAAGCACTCGCTTTTCTGTGTAATCGCATGAATTTGAGGGCCACGGTGGCAGCGTCTGCTGGGGTGTACAGTTATGTATCTTCTGAAGGGCTGTGTGGAGCGTTTACTGCTAAGGGCGGGCTAAGCGCATGAACTATGCACCCACATGCAAAAATAGATCTAGAAGAGATTCAGAGTGGAGGATGTGCATGAAGAAGGCTTTTCCTGTATAGTTTGGGGCATTAGAACCTTTTTTTATCCATAAAACAAACTTTGTACGTGTCTATGTTACCAATGTAACAAACATTCAAACTCACGTAAAGGACACATCTAATAAATACAGACCCAATGTTCCCTCACTATCATTATTAATTTATGATATAAATGAGGTGCCCATATATTTTATGTTTAATAAATAACCTTTTATAAAAATTTGTCTTTTTATGCTTCCTCTAGGCTCTATGTAAAATAAATAAACTTTCCTATACAGTGATAGGTTCTCTTTAAACAGCAGATAAACCCCAATTCAAGTTTGCATGTTCTCCAAGAAGTAAAAACTCCTAGGCTTAGAAGCGGTCACATAAGTCTTTCAGAGCGCTGAGAGTTCATCTCCATGTTTGCCCAGTCAACTCCCATTTTGCTTATTTTTCGGGAAGGCATTATATATTTTGGCACTTCATAAAACTTTAAACTAATAAAATCTCATCTAAAGGGGTTTTATACTGAAACATTACTTTAAAAGCAATATATGTTTAATAAAACATAATAGTGTGATAAACATGAGAGTAATCTGTACCCAGAACTGTTTAGTCGGCCAAAATCTTTGTTTGGCATTTTTGGGTAATGTTCCACTAAAATCTCCCCAGCAATCATTACTTTGATCAGCTCCGTGACACACTCATGGCTGTTGCTGTGCAGTCCTGTTTGTCACTTTTAACGCCCATGTGTTAGTGCTGCTGTGTACATTAGCACTGTGCCATGATCTTTTACCCCTTTCACATTGTTTAGAAGAAGTCCTATCCCGCTTCAATGAACTCAGATGGTGTGACTTCTGATCTTATAGCATGTGCCTGTCTGATTAGACCAACGTTTACCTTCACCTATCTCAGTAGTGAATCATTAAATTCACCCTTTTTTAATCAAAGGCTAATTCCACTCTAAGCTAAAAATTCAGTTCTAGGTGAAATTAAATAAATTGAACATGAATCTAAAATAATAGTTGGCATCCAACGCTTCACCCAGTCCTGCGTGTTCCCCATGAGTTCGATTCCCAACCAGGGCCTTATCTGTTTATAGTTTGCATGTTCTCCCCATGTTTGTGTGGGTGCCCTTCAGGTTCTCCAGTTTCCTCCCACACTCCAAAAACACACCAGTAGGTTAATTGGCTGCTGACAAAATTGACCCTAGTCCATGTCTGTCTGTGTGTTAGGGGATTTAGACTGTAACCTCCAATGGGGCAGAGACTGATAGATGTGAATGACAAATATTCTCTGTACAGCGCTGCGGAATTTGTGGCGCTATATAAATAAATTGATGATGATGAAATTATCCCTGTCCAACTTCCAATCGCATCCATTGTAACAGACCTGCAGAATGGTTATAAAGGAATAAATATAAAGGCCAACGTTTACACAGTTGATGGACCAAGAGGTTGTCGTCGCGAATATTTCACTGTAGGATGAGATTGGAAACACATACATTGGGCTGCTGATTTGTTGGCGCTATATAAATAAATGGTGATGAAAGGATGTTGTCATTAAGAGAGAAGAGAGCACTACCAGACCCCAGGTTCGTTATTTACTGAAATAATATTTATGGAATACCACCCGAAACAATCGTTAACCTTTCTTAATAACATGGGTGGCTTGTCTGTATTGTGATATTCTCCGTTTCCTGATAATCACCAAAATGTTCTTCCTTATTGAGAAGGAAATAACTGTTGTTTGGGAGACCGCTGTGCTCTTGTAAACATTCTTACCATTGGTCTCCTAACCACAAACCAGAGTATTGTCTGTGTGTGTGTCTGTGTGTGTGTTAGGGAATTTAGACTGTAAGCTCCAATGGGGCAGGGACTGATGTGAGTGAGTTCACTGTACAGCGCTGCGGAATTAGTGGTGCTATGTAAATAAATGATGATGATGATATTGTGCACTGTATCCGTATTATAGCAGCACTCAAATAGAATTAACATATGTGATAATATTTGTTTTCATGCTATTCACTGGATATTTCTAATACACAGAAAAAGGCAATGCATACATGATAATACAAATTGGAAATGAAAGCATTTTATACCTGCAGGGTATACAGGTGGGAAGTAACCACGTGATAATAAAATTAGAAAATAATAGCAATCATCATTGTAAGTTTATTAAGCCAAGCACATGATATTAAGCAAAGAAACATGTCAAGCATATGGCTGGTTAGAGGGGCCTGAAAATATTTATATTAGGTTTTCTTTGCAACTGAAAAATAATTGCCCTTAACATAGTTATTTGAAGTATATGATTATTAAGAATCAAACACATATTTTTAATCTTCAGATTTTAACACATTTTAAAACATAGTAGACAATAGTGAGATTAAAAATATATCGCAACTGAAGGATAAATGATGTATTTATGTACATGGATGATTAGAAATACAATGTTTGTTACTAACACGTCTCTCCCAAATTAAGATGTCTTATAAATGTGAATATTAAGTGATATTATACTGGAGGTCCAGAAGGGCCAGTGACGATGATGATGAAAGGGAATAGAAGATATTACTCTACACAGACAATTATTCTTTTCCACTGTGACATCACAGGTCCTCACTCTCCTTCAGACTTTCTGGGGATATATTTACTAAACTGCGGGTTTGAAAAAGTGGAGATGTTGCCTATAGCAACCAATCAGATTCTAGCTGTCATTTTGTAGAATGTACTAAATAAATGACAGTTAGAATCTGATTGGTTGCTATAGGCAACATCTCCACTTTTTCAAACCCGCAGTTTAGTAAATCTAACCCTCTGTCTCTCTTATACCTGTACTATTCTGTTGCTCCATTCCCTACTCAGACACGATGTTTGTAGGACTGATGTAAAAATAAAGTTATCAACTATTTGTGCGCTACATGAAAAAACAGCCTGTATTTAACTTATGTGCAAAATAATAAACTAATAATAACATCTTTTGTCCTGGAGAATATTTACTCCTTTTTTTGCCTTACTTTCCTTAATGACTCAGACCCATAATGTTTAACGATGCTTTGGCCAGTTCAGTGGTCGAAGTGCAAATTTAGAAGTGGCGGTATAGAAAATGTAATAGGAACGTAATGAATGGAATTTGATAGTTTTACAATCAAGCAGTGGGAGAACTGGTGGTATGGCATATCACTGTGTATCAGACCACTTCGACCACTGGGCCAGTTGTTGATGGCTATAACTAAGGGGGGAGTCAGACTCACAACTGTCCCTTTCCCCTGTCTCCTGAACCTCTCACACTGTCTCTCTTTTTTTGGTCTGTGTTAAAAAATCTCTATGAATAAATTATGTCAATGGCTTTATAAAATGTCTGCATGGCTAATTTATATTTATATTCGCATTCACTCTGCATAATATTATGTGTTATATTGTGCTGTATTGGTATCTGTAACTATGTTTTCCCCATTTAGCGGTCTCAGATGTTGTAGGTATGTAGGTGACACTATACTTAAGACCTATTCTACTGATAAGAAGAACAGGGATTTTAACTTTAATAAACACCCCTAATGAGCATCCTCTAGGATTCCTTGAGTACATCCCTTGTTTAAATGCTCTAAGTCATCTAAAATCAAGGACAAAGAAGCAATTTTATTTTAGAAATTGCAGATCTTTTTTTTTTTTGTCAACCATAGATCTAATTGTGGATGCTGTGATATTGCACGTAATGCAAGCATAGGGTTTTACATGTTGTGCAGAGAGCAGAATTATTCTGAAATAAAGTGCCTGTCTGCTGTTACTGTGGTGAATAGGAAAGAGTAGCGATGTGAGAGCTCAGACTACAATCCAAACCATACTAATACCTCACCACCTGGAGATGCCGGTGGGGTGGTCAGGTGACAAGTGTAGGAGGGACATCATGTCCAAGCTGAGATTCTTGGCATCGCAATGCGGCGTTTTTTTTTATACCAGAAGGTAGAAGAGAAGTTAAAGTAAAATATTTCAATCCACCTTAATTTCAATCCAGGGATATGAATTGTAAACAAATGTGTGGAAATAATAACAGCCAATCTACGGAGGCCTGAGGTCAACCAGACAGATACCGCCAGATCAGGATCAAAGACTCCCTATAAAAAATTCTCTAGAACAACGATAATATCCAGATAATGTAATATTTAACAATAAATAATGCACTATTTTCCCATACCATACTTTTTTACTGAAGACATTTTATGTTGAAGAACCAGCTTTACATCGTAAAATATTGATTAGGAAGATAATACAATGCTTTTCAAGTTACTGTATTTGACCTCATGTAACCTTGAAACACTGTATGCATGATTTATTGCTCTCTGTATTAGACCCAATTGAAGAACAGTGGGCTAAGTAATGGAATGCTTTGAGCTTCCAATGTGATATATTGAGGTCTCTGGAACAAACTGAAAGGTTTAAGTATAGCATGTGAATAAACATATCATCTAACTTTAAACTCATGAAAATCCTATGATTTATTGTTTACCCTTTCACTACTCCAGACAGTATATATTATGCTGTACTTTGTAAATTGTTAGAACATAAAGAAAAGTACACGCCGCCCCTTATCAGGAGGGGAAGCTATGCAAAATGATGCCAAGTGGAAATCCATATTATTATGTTATTAAGTCATGTTGATTTCAGTTCAGCTAGAACTTAATTTGAAGTTTCGCTTGTAATGGGGTAGAACATTAATGTGCTTTTCTTTCCATTCAATAATATTCCATTTGTTATTTGTCATTTGTTATTTATTGCACTTACATAATATTTCACAACAGTTGTGGTTTATCGTTTGCTTTGTTTGATGTTTATGTCTCATTGCCTTGCGCTGTTTTTTGTGGTTAATAGTACAGAGCACTAAAAAGGTACTTGCCTGCCAGTTGATTAATACAATTGAAACATTTTCCAAAGCTACATGTAGGAACTAGAAATGTTGTCACCGTGTGACCCAGTTTATCGGGTGGTCTGAATAAGACCTGAAACTGACTATTTATTAGGCGAGATACTCTGTGTATTTATGACCGGGTTAACAAACAGCTTTTGATAGCATTGAGGTTTGTTTTGCAACATTTGTGTAGAAATGTGGAGTAAGAGGGCAAAGTAGTTATCATCATGTATTGTCCTCAAACAGTTCCTGCTATGTATGGTAGCTAAACTACAGCGGACAACTGGGTTAGGTCAAGTGTTAAGCATTGTTATTTTCACCCTTGCACCCTAGGTGTCTCGACCTAGAAGGAAGTAAAGGGTGTGAGCAATTTTAACTTATTTGTTTAGTGAAAACTAGCAAATGGTTGGCTAACTCCAGCACTTTTGTTTGGTTAGAGGCCATTCAACACTGGTGGGCTCTATAACCTATTAAACCGTGCATCACTGAGCTCTCGGAAATGACAAGTGAAAAAGCTTTCTGATGCATTTCTGTTTCACGCTCATCCCATCTATTAACAAAATACTGAAAGAAAAAGGCCACGGTTTAGGTTTTTGGAGTGTTTTTGGGTGGGGTGAGATGGGGTATGTTGGACTAGCACTACCTATTGCCCCTAGTCATCAATGTGTGACCAAATACTTGTCTCTGTCAAATGTATACATTATAAGAATGTATTAAGCACATATAAAAGTAAGTGTAATGCAAACTACAAGGTAATTTATTGTTAGTCTATCAGAACAGATCTCTAAGCTTTCCTCCGGTTCAGATGTTTTATAGGGAGATTTTTCAACACTATTACACTAAATATGTAAAACACCTCGGCATTGAATCGTCTTTCGTGTTAATAATGAATAGGCTTGGTAACATATTGGGCCTGAGTCATTAAGGCAAAAAAAGGATTAAATGTCCTCAGGACAAACCATGTTACAATGCAAGGGGTGCAAACTAGTTTATTATTTTGCACATAAGTTAAATACTGGCTGATTTATCATCTAGCACACAAATACTTGATAGCTTTATTATTACACAGAAATTTAAAGTTGATCTAGGACATGCCCTACTCTAATTATAAATCTGCCCCACATTTTAAATGTATCTCCCCCTCCAATGCAACATGGTTTTGCCCAGGTGTGAAATTGGTTGGAATTTAAGAAACCCTAAGTAATGATTTTTTCATGAGTATTGCATTCTGAGAACACACACACACACACACACACACACACACACACACATATACATATATATATATATATATATATATATATATATATATATTGATAGAATGAATGATGTAATGATGTATATACTATAAAGTATTGATACTATAAGGGCACACAGATACTGGTGCAATTTAAGTGCATTTTTGTTTTTTTGGTATTTTCCGTGGTAAAACCTCGAAATCTGATAAATAAATTTCTTCATTTACAGTGATTTAGACAACAACTCTAACCCGTATTGACTGTTACATTACAAGTGCCAACAGCTTACCAACCCTGGTAGGTGGTATTGTATCCTAGAGAGCTTGTAGAGCTTCATATAGCATACAGTATGTCTCAACAGGAAAGTATTTTGTTACAGTAAATACAAAATGCATTAGGAACATTCCTGCAGTTTACAGATGTGTGGTGACGCAAGGGCACGTTTCTGTATCTTGTCAGATTCATCAGATACGAACACACAGAAAAAGAGTTTAAAGTAACTTGTGTATGTATTCTAAGCAGCACTTATAATGAAGAATTCTTTCAGCAGAATACAGATCATGCTGCACAGACTATGACTGACAAATTAGAGCCAGAAAGTGCTGAAAGTTACGTCTTATTAGGTTGGTGCAGTTTTTATTCGGAGACTGCTTTCAAGTTATCTTAAAGAGGTGTTGAGGACATTTTACATGTACTGAATGGCAGTTGGTAGCAAGCTCCAATACATTTGCAAGGTCCCTGATGAAAGTTTTGTTAACAAAAAAAATCTACTGATGAGGGGTTTGTATACATCTAGAAACAGTGCTGATTGGAGAGGAACATGTAGTGGTGGTTTATAAGAGTGTTTGGTGTGATGGTTTATAAGAGTGTTTGGTGTGGTGGTTTATAAGAATGTTTGGTGTGGTGGTTTATAAGAATGTTTGGTGTGATGATTTATAAGAGTGTTTGGTGCGGTGGTTTATAAGAGCGTTTGGTGTGATGGTTTATAAGAGCGTTTGGTGTGGTGGTTTATAAGAGTGTTTGGTGTGGTGTTTTATAAGAGCGTTTGGTGTGGTGGTTTATAAGAGCGTTTGGTGTGGTGTTTTATAAGAGCGTTTGGTGTGGTGGTTTATAAGAGCGTTTGGTGTGGTGGTTTATAAGAGTGTTTGGTGTGATGATTTATAAGAGTGTTTGGTGCGGTGGTTTATAAGAGCGTTTGGTGTGATGGTTTATAAGAGCGTTTGGTGTGGTGTTTTATAAGAGCGTTTGGTGTGGTGGTTTATAAGAGCGTTTGGTGTGGTGGTTTATAAGAGCGTTTGGTGTGGTGGTTTATAAGAGCGTTTGGTGTGGTGGTTTACAAGATTGTTTGGTGTGGTGGTTTATAAGAGTGTTTGGTGTGGTTGTTTATAAGAGCGTTTGGTGTGGTGGTTTACAAGATTGTTTGGTGTGGTGGTTTATAAGAGCGTTTGGTGTGGTGGTTTACAAGATTGTTTGGTGTGGTGGTTTATAAGAGCGTTTGGTGTGGTGGTTTATAAGAGCGTTTGGTGTGGTGGTTTACAAGAGAGTTTGGTGTGGTGGTTTACAAGAGCGTTTGGTGTGGTGGTTTATAAGAGCGTTTGGTGTGGTGGTTTATAAGAGAGTTTGGTGTGGTGGTTTATAAGAGAGTTTGGTGTGGTGGTTTATAAGAGCGTTTGGTGTGGTGGTTTATAAGAGAGTTTGGTGTGGTGGTTTATAAGAGAGTTTGGTGTGGTGGTTTATAAGAGCGTTTGGTGTGGTGGTTTATAAGAGTGTTTGGTGTGGTGGTTTACAAGATTGTTTGGTGTGGTGGTTTATAAGAGTGTTTGGTGTGGTAAGCTGGCTTGGTTGCCCTTCTGTATAGGAGCCCTGATCTTCAACCTTCACTCTCACTGGCGCAAATATGAACCATCAGTATCAGTGGGTTAGGGTGAGGAGTTTGCGGATAATTCTGATGCAGCAATGACGGACCTACCATTGGTGCGGCAGGTACAGTGCACCGGGGCTCATGCAGATAAATGGGCCCACCGCATGGCAGCTGCAGAGGGTCAGGAACCCCGGATCCCTCTTCCCCGCCTTCCTGCACTGGGGCCCACAGCTCACTAATTCTGCCTCTGTTTTGATAAACTTAAGATGTGAATACAAAATACAAGGAATTTGAGACTTGCTGTGTGCAGTAATGCAATTCAGGGACTTATGTACTCAAAAGTAGCCTCACGTGCATATTAAAGAATTATAGTTGATTTGCTGAGTCAGACACGAAAAAAGGAAAAAGTGTGTTAATTATATTGGTTTAGAGGTCTGATTTTTCAGGCCCGAAATTAACACCCACATTTCTACTCGCTTGTACCTAGACCATATCTGCACAGCTCTGAGGATTGATAAATAAATGTCAAAACATTTACCAAAAATAATGCCGGATCTGGAGCCAAAACACACTGGAGCAAGGGAGCAGGATACAGGTGAGTGGAATAGGCAGGGAGAACGCTGGAGCTAGGTTTGACCTAATTCTCTGCCACCCTAGTGGTGCCAGAGCCTTCTATTTATGGGGTGGAGAGAAGCCTTATAAGCCAGAAGAGAATTTGGGTGGTCAGTACATCATTGACCGCAGGCATAAAGCAAAGATCGTTCCATTGCCTAGCAATGGAACACGGCATCACTGAGTCAATGCTACTGGTGTCATAGCAAGCATAGCTGTTTTACTCTAATTTATCATCTGAGCCTTATTTGTATATTTTTTTTAATGTAACCAGAAAAAAAGGAAGATTATTATACAAACCAACATATTAAATATATAAGTAAGAAATATATATATCCCTCCTGACGAAGTTTAAACTAAACTAAACGCGTTGAGGCTGTTCACTATCACCCACTCCTGTTACATTTGAGGCTATACTGTCTTCCTGATCTTTGAGAGTGATCCCTTTGAGAACTTCTGTGTGGAGCCCATTGGTGTTTACCTCATGAAATATCCAGAGATCTACACTGTTAAGCAGTATTCCCTTTATCCCAGGATTACAGATAAGCTTTTAAACTTTATATACATTGTGAGTGTGCATTTTTTATATGCTGAATAAATTATTTGTATATAAATACTACACTATATGGCTCTTTCCTCTTATAATACATGGGCTGAGTGGAGTTTGTGAGCTGTGACCGGTGATCCAGATATATTATATCCACGCAAGCTATCTATACATCTGTTCCTGACCTACTAGGCTGTTTGGAGGCCACGTTCAGGCATTCCAGATACAGATAAGCTGTTTATTTATACCTGTTTGGTACGCTGCCACCTATTACTTTTTATTATATTTCACGGGTGCCTTTGATATTCTTTCTTTTGCTTTTCTCTGTCTCGGTCTCGGTATATGGTTGGAATCTATTGGAAACTGGACGATATTGATCTTACCAGCTAGACATATATTGAAGTCTGCATTTCCGTTATACTACAGTACTTATTGTCTGTCTGGGTGATTTATACCAGCTAACACTGCTCTGTTTGGTGCCACTATTCCTCATACCTTTGTATATATTGATGATCTATTGATCGGAGGACCATCCGATATTTGGGAGGAAAGCGGCCTCTTTTATGAAACAAGTGTTTATGTTTATTTATTTCTATTGGACTATATTGTTTTCAACTCACTTATTTGGTGTCTGAGCGCCATTGTTTATTACATCTGCTGTTACACTATATATATATATAGATATAGATATATATATTATTATTATTATTATTATTATTATCGTTTATTTGTAAGGCTCCACAAGGTTTCCGCAGCGCCGTACATGGTACGAACAGTACACCATACAGGGTAAAACAGTACAGAACAATAAACACAAAGTACCAGTACTCCAGAAACTTCAGGCAGGCAGATACAGTAGAGACGGAGCGGAAGAACAGGTATGGAGACAGAAAGGAAGGAGGGGCCCTGCTCATACGAGCTTACATCCTAAGGGAGGGTAAACAAATCAGGCACAGAAGGGAGCCAGTGAAGCAAAGGGGAGAGAAAAAAGGGGCCAGGGGAGAAACAGAAGAGATGAGAGGTTAAGTGGATAGTTGGTAGGCCTTGAGGAACAGGTGAGTTTTAAGTGCCCTCTTGAAGGAGCACAGATTGGGTGAGAGACGGATGGAGCGAGGGAGGTCGTTCCAGTGAAGGGGGGCAGCGCAAAATATATATATATATATTTCTTACTTATATTTTTAATATGTTGGTTTGTATACTAATCTTCCTTTTTTTCTGGTTACATTAAAAAAAATATACAAATAAGGCTCAGATGATAAATTAGAGTAAAACAGCTATGCTTGCTATAGATAGATAGATAGATAGATAGATACAATTTTGGTTATGGTTTCCTAAAAGCAAAAATCACCATGTTGGGATGTGGTTTCTTTCCAAAAATATTGAGAAAGTCAAACTTGATTGAAATACATCATGGTCTTATGGCTGCTAAAGAGCAAGTAAGTTCAATAAATATAACTTCCATTGAAAAGTTTCCAAGTTATATTATGAATTATGTCACGGTTTTTTTTCAGAATACTTTTATATAATGGCCTGGACTGATTTAGTGGCTGACAAGTGACCTCTACATATTTGTTATTGTCATTTTAATCATCAAAGTTCAATGTCCTGGCAAAACTTCAGATGTTTTTTTTTTTTTTCAATGATCCATCAGCAAGTGAACATTTTCAGACACTTACAGAACAGACATAAAATCTATTCTACTGATGTCAGCATGAGTAAGACCATTTAACGCAGCTACCCTGTTATTGTACACTCAATACCTATGATCTAAGTGACTGGGTTAAACTGATACAGCCACCAGAAGGAAAAACACATATTTTGGATTGAAGACAAACATCCTTCTCCTTGCTGGGTAGTCTACTTATTTTTCTGAACATGTTGAGAACTACTGTAGTGAATGTGTTTGATACATGAAAAAACAGTCAGTATTTAACTTATGTGCAAAACAGAATACTAATTTGCACCCCTTGCATTGTAACATGGTTTTGTCCAGGAGACTGAAATAAGAAGTTTCTTAAGTTAAGATCCTTAAAGAATCAGGCCCCTTGTCATTAGCAGGGGGACCATAATATTAATCTCTTCAAATCATTACTTGTTCTGCTCAAATAGAGCAATGTTATTGGTTTTTATTCATAACCATGCCTAACCGAGGTGAAAGAAGTTCTGACGAATCAAGTTTCAAAGATACAGCATTACAGTTCCGCTTTTACTTCGCCATTCCGCACTGTATTTCTAATATCCGCATAGTCTACAAATAGAGCTGGGATGGGGACACTGTCAATTAATTCTGCTCTGTGGCGTGGCTGGGGGAAAAGGTGGGTAAAAAAACTATAGGAGGATTTCAGTGCAGAACACTAAGTTCTGTCAGAGGAACATGCAAAACTCCATGGCCAAATGTACAATAAGCCAAATATTCCAGAGAACAGACTTGTATATTCCGCTCTCCTCTAATGGCAGTACCTACCTATATAAACTGTAAGTAAACCTGATGCACATATAGCTATATATATAACCCCTTCCAGAGTCAGGATATTTAGTTTACTAAAGGGGTGGGGTTACTGGCTTGGGTGAGTTTTTTCATGGAATATTGAAAGCACAGCATATACCAGGGCTTAACCCTCTTGGTGATGTCACTTATTGCCAACTGGGCTCAAGCCAGGAACCCTGAGAACAGTAGCTGGTACTACTACCCTGAACTTTTATTGGATAACAGTTACATTATGACTCCGTGTCCTGAAGAAGAAGCTCATTTGTTTTATCCAACAGAGCACAGGCTGATAATTCCTCATACCCATCAGATCGCTGGTAGCAGTGAGCACTAGTGCTGTGATGGTATCATGGTGCGTCCTTCACTAGAGAACGTGAGACACCACAAAGGCAATCTAACTGTCCAGCCATGTTGTGGCTGAGGTGGACTAAGCTTTGGATTAAAGAATCACTAACACAGAAAGAATGTACACATTGTCGAATTATTTATTTATTTAGTTAGTTATTTTAAAATAATAGATGAAATAAAAGAAGTCAGATATATGGATTATATAAAAAAAAATATATAGTTATGTTTGTTTGTGTTTTTTTAGTTGGTTTATTATATTGTTGTTTATAGTTTTTATGTTAATTTATAATTATATAAATGTTATGTGGACACTGACAGTGTCGGACTGGGGCATGAAGGGCCCACAGGGAGAATACAATGGTGAGGCCCACCAGAGGGGGTGTGGCCAGCCACTAGAGAGATGTAACCAAACCACTAGAGGGGGTGTGGTAAGCCCACAAAGGACAGCTAGCACCATAGTGTAGTATATAAAGAATTCAGTGTATATATAAAGACTACACAGTCTTGACCTGCCCCTTAGATTGGGCAGAACAGTCACCAAAAATCGGGATTAATCCCACTAGAATCAGAACATTTGACAGACTGTCCTACCTGTTCTTGTCACTTTCACCGCCTGTGGCTGCTGGTTTCTTTAGTTGTGGCTTTTCTGGATCCTGGAATGTTGGGGGCCCTATTTGGAAAAAAAAATGGGTACATTTAGATAATTCCAACCAGCCCCGGCGTTAAGTCAATAGCACCCACGATTAATAATTAGGCCTTCCTCCAGCCCCAACATTAAAATAATAGTATTCCCATTTAATAAATAGATCTATATCCCTCTAACTAACCACAACATTAAAATAATGGTATTCCCAATTATTAAATAAACCAATTTCTCTCCCTCCAAAGCAATAAATTAATAGTATTTACATTTAACAAATTCCCCGCACCCATCGCTGCCATTAAATTATCACAACTTACCTGCTTCACACTTCTGTGTTGCTGATTTCCTCTCCCTCTGTGTAGAACTCAGCACTTCCTGGTTCAGGCGGTCATATGATCGTGGCTGGGAGGCTGCATAGTCTTTCTGCAGAGTATATAAACCTCACTCTGAGACTATAGCAGTGTCAGAGCAAGAAGTGAGTCAGCTTGTCTGACTCCTGGGGGTAAATGTATTATGCTCCTTTTTTTTCATCTCGCGGGAGATCGGCGACTTTGCATGTAAAATTTAAAGCAGCGCTGGCTTGTAAAGGCAAACGCCTTTACAAGCCAGCGCCGCTTTAAATTTTACTTGCAAAGTCGCCCTTCTCCCGCGAGATGAAAAAAATGGAGCATAATACATTTACCCCCTGGTCTTTGTTCGGTTCCTGTGATCTCGCTCCCTGAGTTTCTATCCTGTTCATTGACCATTGTGTACCAGACTCCGTCCTAATACTCCATCTGCATCCTGATTCTGCTACTGCATTGCTGTCCTGTATACCAGACTACAGCTCCGTTCTGACACTCCACCTGTCACCAGAACCTATTATTAACCATTCGTGTACCTAATCAGATTCCGTTTCTCCGATTGCTGCCAAGTGCTTTTTCCCTCTGCTACTGCGTTCAGTATCGTGTGTTACACCTAGTGGCAGGTCAGGGGACTGCGACCTGAGGGTTCACGGCAGCTAAGTCCATCCTGCCAGCCTTATGATCACCATGCTGTATCCCCACTTACTGCTCCCCCTCACCTGGCCCCCCTACATCACTCTGTGCTATGCTGCTTTCCCCACCTTCACCACTTTGTGCCATGCTGCTTCCCCCCATCACTCTGTGCCATGCTGCTGCTCCCCCCCTTCATCACTCTGTGCCATGCTGCTGCTCCCCCCCTTCATCACTCTGTGCCATGCTGCTTCCACCCCATCACCCCGTGCCATGGTGCTTTCCCCACCTTCATCACTCTGTGCCATGCTGCTTTCCCCCCTTCCCCCCCATCAGTCTGTGCCATGCTGCTGCTCCCCCCCACCACTCTGTGCCATGCTGCTTTTCCCACCTTCACCACTCTGTGCAATGCTGCTCCCCCCCCCCTTCATCACTCTGTGCCATGCTGCTTCCCCCCCTAACCCCGTGCCATGGTGCTTTCCCCACCTTCATCACTCTGTGCCATGCTGCTTTCCCCCCTTCCCCCCCATCACTCTGTGCCATGCTACTTTTCCCCCTTGCCTCTGTTCCTTTACTTACCATTCTATTGGCTGCTTCATCTCTTTTCATCTTTTTTCTTCTCTTCCGACTTGCTTGCAGGGTCTTCTCTGCACTGCTCCTCACTGAATGTCACGCCCAACATTCAGTGCAAACGGAGCAGGGTGTAGGAAGGAGGGGCGCTGACACCACAATGAGCTGCGCATATGCAAATTTGGGCGAATTGTAAGATGCGCACAGCTCTGCAGTAGTAGCAACCGATTTTTTTACAACTTTTGATAGTTAAATATGCAGGTTGGAATGAAATTAAAAAACCTTTTGAATAAAGTAGGTATAATTCTCCATCTCCTGTACGAATAAAAATAAAAATTATATTATTGCTAAATTATACTCACAAAATCATATAATGTAGGCTCGATCAATGAAGAAAGCACCTGTCAGCTTCAGAGGTGAAACTGGAATCATCCAATCAGAAGTGGCTCGCTAGTGCTGGCGACCCTGATCATTATCAGCGTGTATTTGCACCTGCTGTCAAGCAGGAGTATATATATATGTATCTCTGTGTGGGTATGTGTCTGCCCGCAATTACATGACCACTGGCATACTGTACTCTGCCTACATTAGACTACCTCTTACCACCTCTCCAATTGCAAGCAGACACAAGTGTCAGATGCAAACAAATCTGCATATTCACATATGTGTGCTGCTTGTTTTGTGAGAATGTGCAGTATAGATTTGCAAGAGGACAAATCATAGGGGAACAAAACCCATCATCACTTTTAGGTCCCACACTACAGGGGAGTCTTTCGAAATAAAAACCAAGATTACTTGTGACACTATAGGTGTGGTCTATTTACTGGAGTGCCCTTGTGGCCTCCAGTATGTTGGACGCACTATTCGGAAACTGCATGTCCGCATCTCAGAGCATTTACGGAACATCAAAAACAAATCAGAGAATCATACCGTGTCTGCACATTTTCTCAAATGCCATAATCATGATCATACTGTTCTTAAATACACAGGGATATGCAAAGTCAAAAAACCTTGGAGGGGTGGGGACTATGTATCACCCATCTCGAAGGAAGAAGCAAGGTGGATTTACTGCCTAAAAACCCTGACTCCGAAGGGACTTAATATAGATTTCGATTTGGGATATTTTTTGAAATCATAAGACTCTCCCTCCCCCCTTTTTCCATTTATCCCGTCTATTACTTTATCTGGTTTATATAGCTATTATACATTTTTTCAGGGTTCATTGTCCCAAGATTAGCCTTTGTACATGAGTATACAAATCAGTATGCAACCTTCATGTGTACATATATATATCACTATTCAGCCTTTCTGACACTCTTTAGAATCCACATTGCTTTAGTGGCTTCTAGTAGTTTTCTGAACACATCTGGGTTTGGAATCACACTTACTATCACGTGTATGGTATTTGCATTTGCCCTAATGGTAACATCGGTTATTTATATCTAAGATCTGCAAATAATAGTCTGCTATTCAAGTTCTACATTATTTTTATCATCAAAATTCACATATTATTGTTATCACCTCTGGTCAATTAAGCTAATTGGGTGAAACCGTTGCCGCCCAATTCAAATTATGCAGGCTCTATATGAACTGAAAGGAAGTCCAGGCTCACCATAAAAAATCCCTGAGGAAGCTCATTGCCCCTTTGGCTACAAACGAAACGCGTTGGGTATTACATCACCACCTATTGATTTATCACTGTGCATTGACTTATACTCCTTTTCTAGCATGCTAGATTGTCACCTGCAGCATTTTTGATTACGGAACTGACATCCGCGAGGGATACTGAGAGCGTGCATACGCTATCCCCGCCACACACAGGCTGTGTGTTTTTCGCTCTGAATCCTTACTGACTTTACAACCGATGTTCACCAAGAGTGAGTTTATGCTATTTCCGTCACACACAGGCTGTGTGTTTTCGATAGGCATCTCCACTTACTGCATGATCGCTGTCTGCGAGGGGTATTTAGAGCGAGCATACGCCACCTCCGTCACACATAGGTTGTGTGTCTCCGTCCCGGATCATCATACAAACAAGGGGAAAGGGCCACTACCACACCAAAGGAGGAATTCCCGCTCCGCAGACATTCACTATCAAGCGATGCCAAGTAAGTCACTTTGGATTCTTTTACAGATTTTAACAGACTTTTGAGACAGTATTTTTACATTGGTTCAATGAACAATATCGAACTGTTGCTATATTGCATATGACCTAAGGGCTCATCAGGACGCTAGCACTCATATGGGATACCCTATTTGATTCGTTCTGATTCTGCTACACACCAATAAATTGGAATGGCAGTTGTTTATATTGCTTGATTGGACTGTCCACAACTCGGGTTACACAATTTAGTGGACCATCGTTGTACATGGACTAATACGGTCCACCTTGACCATTGGATTTTGTTTTGTTTATCATTATTATTACTATATTTGTGTTTGTTTACACTGCTTTTTAGTGCATATGTTAGCTCAATTGTTTTCCGGCCGGAATCCTTGCTTGTAACATTGTAATAAATTCAATGATAACCCTCCTCCTTTTGCTACACATGTTATATTTTCCAGCGCCCAGAACCTGCATTACAACAATATTAATCTTTTTTGGGAGGGTAGGGATTCCCTCCCACACATACAGGTTCCATATTGGCTGCTTTACATATCTATAGATAGCGCAACCCACCCTCTCTGTTTACCTTCGCAGTATAGATTTGCAGATATTTGCAATACCCAAACAGGTGTCCATCTCAGCATCAGTCCATTAGTATTGGAGCACGTTTAATTAAAGTTGTACCAGTCATATACATACAACGGAGGCAGACATTGTATAGGCAGAATTAACAGTATCAATTTGCTAGGAGGCACATATTATTGCTGACAAGTTAACAAGTAGAAATTTTATTTCTGATACGTTGAATAGGTTTGTGTGTTTGGAGAATTTTGCTTTATCCTAAATAGTTGAATGGTTGCAACTATATATTGAAAAGCTGAAAAATTCTTTCATATCATGCACTCTATGTGGTCATTTTATAATTTATGTCTAAGTGTTTTCTAAGCAAATGTCAGATGTTAACTTTTAAAAAACACAAATATATCTTATTTAATAAGTAAACTTATTTTATTGGTACTGATGTTTTCATGAAAATGTTACTATATTAAATAATTTCTGTTATTGTTTATTGAGATGGGAGGCGGTACAGAAAGGGATAAAGAGGGGATTATTCTAACTTAAATTCATGTCTATTAGAGATGCCTCATGGGAAATAAATAGGACTCACATGTGAGGCAGAAACTTAAAGTGTAGGAAAATGGTAAATTGAATTTACTATAATTTAATACAAATCAACCTCATCTGATGGCTATTGTGCAAGGCAAAGCCCTTCGTAAAGGCAAGTATACAGAATCCTTTCTGTTGGATAGTATGTAGCATGGCAATTCTCTCCCTCTCTCTCCCTCAACCTCTCACTTCTTTCCCCCCTCTCTCCCTTCCTCTCTCCCCCCTACTCTCTCTCTCTTTCCCCACCCCTCCTTTCTCTCTCTTCACTTTCACTCTTACCCTTCCTTTCTCACTCCTCCTCTCTCACCCCTCCTCTCTCTCCATTCCTCACTCTCTCCTACTCTCTCTTCCCCCCTCTCCCTCCCACTCTGTCTCTCTCTCCCCTCCTCTCTCTATCCCTTTCTCTCTCTCCCCCCTCTCTCTCAGTTCCTCTATCTCTCTCCCCCCCTCTCTCTCTCCCACCCTCTCTCTCCCTTGCTCTCTCTCTCTCCCTTTCTCTCTCTCTCCTTTCCTCTCTGTCCCCCTCCTCTCTCTGTCCCCCTCCTCTCTCTGTCCCTTCCTCTCTCCCCCTCTCTCCCTTGCTCTCTCTCCTCTCCTCTCTCTCAGTTCCTCTATCTCTCTCCCCCCCTCCTCTCTCTCTCTTCCTTCCTCTCTCTCTCTCTCTCTCCCCTCCTCTCTGTTCCTACCTCTCTCTCCCCTTCTCTCTTTTCTCCCTTCCTCTCTCGCTCTCCCCTCCTCTCTTGCTCTCCCTTCCTCTGTCTCTCCCCTCTCTCTGCCATCCTCTCTCTTTCTCCCTCTCTTTCCCTCCCCCCCTCTCTATCTCTACTCCTCTCTCCTCCCTCCTCTCTCTCTCCCCTCCTCTTTCTCCCTTCCTCTCTCTCTCTCTCTCTCTCTCCTCCTCCTCTCTCTCTCCCCTCCTCTCTCTCTCCCCTCCTCTCTCCCCTTTTCTCTCTGCCTTCCTCTCTCTCTCCTCCTCTCTCTCTCTCCCCTCCTCTCTCTCCCCTCCTCTCTCTCTCTCTGCCTTCCTCTCTCTCCTCCTCTCTCTCTCTCTCTCCTCCTCTCTCTCTCTCCCCTCCTCTCTCTCCCCTCCTCTCTCTCTCTCCCCTCCTCTCTCTCCCCTCCCCTCTCTCTCCCCTCCTCTCTCTCTCCCCTCCTCTCTCTCTCCCCTCCTCTCTCTCTCTCCCTTCCTCTCTCTCTCTCCCTTCCTCTCTCTCTCTCCCTTCCTCTCTCTCCCCTCCTCTCTCACTCTCCCTTCCTCTCTCTCCCCCCTCTTCTCCCTCTTCCTTCCTCTCTCTCCCCCTCTCTTTCCCTTTCTCCCCCCCCTCTCTATCTCTACTCCTCTCTCCTCCCTCCTCTCTCTCTCTCTCTCTTTCTCTGTCTCCCTCTCTCTCTCCCCTCCTCTCTCTCTCTCCCTTCCTCTCTCTGCCCTCCTCTCTCACTCTCCCTTCCTCTCTCTCCCCCCTCTTCTCCCTCTTCCTTCCTCTCTCTCTCTCTCTCTCTCTCTCTCTCTCTCTCTCTCTCTCTCTCTCTCCCTCTCTTTCCCTTTCCCCCCCTCTCTATCTCTGCTCCTCTCTCCTCCCTCCTCTCTCTCTCTCTCTCTCTCTCTCTCTTTCTCTGTCTCTCTCTCTCTCTCCCCCCTCCTCTCTCTCTCTCCCTTCCTCTCTCTCCCCTCTTCTCTCTCCCTTCCTCTCTCTCTCCTCCTCTCTCTCCCCCTCTCTCTCCCTCCCTCTCTCCCTCCCTCACTCTCCCCGCCTCTCTCTCCCTTCCTCTCTCTCCCCTCCTCTCACTCTCCCTTCCTCTCTCTCCCCTCCTCTCACTCTCCCTTCCTCTCTCTCCCCCCTCTTCTCCCTCTTCCTTCCTCTCTCTCCCTCCCTCTCTATCCCTCCCTCTCTCCCCCCTTTCTCTCTTTCCCTTCTTCTCTCTCCCCTTTCCACCATATCTATGTGGTGTGCACAAGTGACTGGCATTTCAGCATACCCAAATACATTGGTTAAATTTCACTGACATTGGGCCTTTTAATATACATTCCATATGTTATACCACTTATGCATTATTTTGTATAAAGCAGATACCATTCCAATGTCAGTAAAAAATGCTACATGTCAATATACTTTTTTCAAAGCTGTTAGAAATATTTGCAGTGCTGATCATTAATGCTCCAGCAACGCTGTCAGACAGAAGTGTGTGCACTGAGCACTTCCAGATAAGATTGACCAAAACCTCATTGGTTCAGTGGTTCAGCTCAATATTAAAGATCTGAGCACATTATTAGAATAGACAAAAATGATTCTGCTAATGGCTTAAAATTAATGTGCTCAAGAAAAGCAGCATTTCTGTGCATCTGTAGTGGGATACTGTCTGTGGGTAAGATACACTGGGGGCCAGGGAATGGCATGCTGCTTTCTAATAATCTATTGTCCAATGTTATCCATTCAACTTGCGTGACCTAGGGGTGCACATGAGGCCATCAATGCTCTTCAGGATCCACAGACATAAATTCAGATGTGACCACATATTTATGTTTCAAATCCTTTGCACAAAGTTGTACAACATGACAGTCCGTCGTGCATGTACAAAAATGAAAAGGCATACAGAACATTACTGAGGGATTTTGTCACTTATGGTTAAAAAGTGTGTGTTCGGTGATGAGTTTCACACACACACTGAGACAAACATATGATTAGGAACTGACTTTTTCACTTAATCTTTCAGCACAGAAGCACAGTTTTATTTACACAAGTAAATACAATCTCTTATTTTACTTGCCCCTGTTTCAATGCTTGGTCCAACTGTTAAGTTCTATAGAAGCAAGTATTGGGAGCAGCCAGTATCCAGAGACACAGACAACACTATCTATGGTGTTATGTAGTTTCTATTTTGAAGTTCAAAATCAATACAAATGGACCTCTTACAAACACTCTAGCTATCTTTAGGGGTAAATATTTATTCTGCGCTTTATTTCAGTGTAGAATGATGAAATATGTAAAGCAGGGTTTCCCAAACCCAGTCCTCAGGGACCCCTAACAGTGCTGGTTTTCCATATCTCCTTGCTGGAGCACAGGTGTATTCATTACTGACTGACACATTGTAACAGATCCACAGGTGGTCCTAATTATGTCACATGTGATCCGGAAAACCTGCACTGTTAGGGGTCCTGAGGTCTGGGTTTGGGAAACCCTGGTGTAAAGGTTTGATTTCATTTATGGCCATCTTCAAGACCAACTTTGAAACGACACTTCATGCTGTAGGGGAAGTGTTCTCCTTCCTACCGAGGAGAAGATCTATGCTGGATATAAAACTTACATGCAGGGCCGCCAAGAGTAAATTTGGACCCCAGTACAGCAACTTCATGGGGCCCTCTATAGGTGATTAGAATGTAAACCCATCTGCTGCGCTGTCAAAGGGGTGTGGATACCATTGGTGGTGTGGTTGTGCATCATTGTGGGCGTGTCTAGCGGGTGAAAAATATTAGGCCAGACTCCTACAGAAAAATGCATTACTCACAGATGCCTCCTTTGCCCAGGAGCTTTAATCACACATGTCCCCCTCTGCCCACAGGCTTTAATCACACTTTCCACCCTCTGCCCACTTGCTTTAATTACACATGCACCTCTCTGCCCAGCAGCTATTGTCACACATGCCCCATATCTTGCCCAGCATCTATAATCACACATGCCCCCTCTCTGCCTAGCAGCTATAGTCACACATGCCCCTCTCTGTCCCGCACCTTTAGTCACCCATGCCCCTCTCTGCACAGCACCTTTAGCCAACCATGCCCATTCTCTGCTGAGTAGCTTTAGTCACACATGCCCCCACTCTGCCCAGCACCTTTAGTCACACATGCCCCCTCTCTGCCCAGCACCTTTAGTCACACATGCCCCCTCTCTGCCCAGCACCTTTAGTCACACATGCCCCCTCTCTGCCCAGCACCTTGAGTCACACATGCCCCCTCTCTGCCCAGCACCTTTAGTCACACATGCCCGCTCTCCTCATCACATCTTCTTACCTTTTTCTCCACTGCATAGCACAGGAAGCCTGCCCGCACTCTGCATCATGTGACTGCTGCTCTGATAGTGTCCGGTCTGGCTCTATACACAGTCCCCACATTCACAGGTGCGCGCACGCCACACCCGCGAACAAAAAATAAAAAGTACTTTTTAAAAATAAAAAATAAAATAAAAATAACTATCGAGCTCTAGTCGGGCCCCAGGAGCCCCAGGAAGGTCCAGGCCCCTGCAATTTATACCCGCCGCCCCCTCTCTGCACCCGTGCTTCCATGTGGATAACTGTACACACATTTGTACGCCTGACAAAAGAATACTGCAGTTTTTAAGTTGAGACACGTGCAACTCAACATACACACATATGTTTTTTTGCAGCAGAATTTTTACGCCTACCTTCGGAGTGCAAATGAGTCTAACTCAAAAGTAGGCCCATGATATGACAAAATATAATTTGTGCAGCTTTGCACTTTTGGAAATGATACTAACAGACTGAAACCAGGAGATGTGTTGGAGATCCTGGTTCAGATCCCAATGTTATGTCCTTGTGAGCATGGACAAGTAACCTCGTCTCCCTGTGTCACAGGTACAATAAACTAGATTGGACAGGAACGCTGTGCCTGGAAGATCTGTGTCTGTGTAAAATTGAATGTGTTACATAAAAAATTCAACACATTAAAATCTAACAAATCCACAACCTGCAATCATTATAATTTCTTTGCATCTACAGAGAAAGGGTCTACTAACTAGATTCTACCCTGTGGCAAGTTAATGCAGACTTCAAAAGAAACCACATCCATAGAATTTTCTATCTACATCCATCTTTTGTTTACAAAAATAAATGGTTGTTTTTGATTGATCTTCATTTTCCATGGTCGAGTTAAATTGCATTGTTGATTTATGGACGCTTAGTATCCAGCTGGCAATGCACCAATATTTTCCGTAGCATTTTATAAAAAAATAATAATAATAATATTGTAACTTCTTTAAAAATGTCTTACTCTATAAATAATGGTATTGTTTCTTTTACATATAAGCAAATCAATTTAATATGGGGCCTGAGTCATTAAAGAGAGCAAAGCATAAAAAAGGAGTAAGTTTGCGCCTGGACAAACCATGTTACAATGACAGGGGTACAAATTAGTTTATTATTTTGCATATATGCTAATTAATGGATATTTTTTCATGCAGCACACAAATTTATAGCTTTATTTTTACACTGAAATTTAAAGTTCTCCCCGTGTTTGTGTGGGTTTCCACCCACACTCCAAAAACATACCTAGTAGGTTAATTAACTGCTATTAAATTGACCTTAGTCTCTCTCGGTCTGTGTGTGAATGTTATGGAAGGTAGACTGTAAGCTCCAATGGGGCAGGGACTGATGTAAGCTCTCTGTATAGTGCTGCGGAATTAGTGGCGCTATATAAAATTGATGATGATGGAGACTGAAATGTCTAATAAACCTAGCTGCAAACACAAACCTGACCATTGTGTATGTTCTACTCCTCAAATGCGGATCTATTATGGAACGTGCATGGATCTGTACATCCAGATAGAGGAATTAGGCTGCTGGCCTGATAATAAACTTATTGTACTTATTGAAAAGGTCTTTGCCTATACCAGCCGCCTTTCCTGTAGAGCTTTATGTGCTCACAGGTACTCGGATGCCCCCAGGACCTTACTCTTAATGTAGTATATGTATATTAACAACACCGCAGTGGCAGGGCCGGAGGAGGCTGTGTAGATGGTAACAGATGCTCAGACTTAAGTTGAGGTCAGGGGTCAGAAGCAAGTAGGATAGTCAAATAACATGCCAAATAGTCAGGGTCACCAGCACGAGAGCAGAATCCAGAAACAAGCAATAGGGTGACAACAAGCGGTCCAATAGTAAATGGGCAGAGTATCCACAGGAACACTGGGGCAAGACAAGAACAGGACAGGAGCAGGTCAGCACCAGACAGAATCTACACTATAAACGGCAGGAAGGCTAAGCCCTCCCTGCCTTAAATAGTCAAGACAGCCAATCAGGGACATGCAGGGAAACAGCATAATGAGCCCCCCAAATGTAATTAGCATTTTACAGCCCGCAGGCTTGGTTGCGCATGCGCCCAGCTGCCCTGTGTTGCCGGGGCACGAGAACTGACAACTCGGCATCTGGCCTTTGCCGTTGCAACAGTCGGGCCGAGTACCGGAAGTGACGTCCCGGTCGTCATGGAGATGGCCGGGATTCCGGGAACAGAAGGGAGTGAGTCGTTGCGGTGCCCTCCGCGTCTCATAACAAGAGGCATCATCCTGGGGGGATTTCATATATACGTTCAATTGGTTGTTTCACCATCCAGGTGCACTTCATACAAGAAAGCACATTCACGTGGGTACAACTACTAATGTAATAAACATTAAAAATTACTTTAAAGTGACATTTACTAAAGACAGCCCCAATGTCCTCCTACTCTTATGACTTAATTGAGATATAAATAAGGCCAAAACATGCATTTGACTAATGAAGGAGTGGACCTAAAGTGTAATGTAGGTAATGTAGGTAATACACTGCAGTGGGCCTGAAATGGGCATTATACACATTTCCAGTTAGATCCACAATCCTCTAAAAGTAGGCACATTACCATTGTATAGAGGCAAGGCAGATAAATAGGCTGACAAAAATGAATTGTCAAATCACATTTTTGCAACTTCTTAAATGTCCCTGGGAGGCCATTTAAAGTATCTGTTACAGGTCACTAGCATTTGCATATTCAATCTACTATGGACCCAGGAGTTTCATAGTCTTCTATTCCATCTGATATCTGGCAGGAGAATAGAAGGCAGAGAAACACATAAGAGAAAATACATTTGTAAGTGAAGAGGTTCAAATTTAATATGGAACAAGCATTGTTGATCAGGTTACAGACTACACTACTGGTATGACTCCTAGTATGAACTCAGGGTGAGGCAGAAGTATTTGAATAAAACAAAGTATGTTTATTAAGGCAAATACCTAATCGGTGCAGAGAACCTCTGAACAGCAACTCAGATCAAGCAATGGTGTGCTTCAAACATATGAAATAGCAAGTACCAGGATATGAAGGGTTAACCGCAGTACAAAGTAGCAGGTCAAGCAGGTTTGAGCCACAGATACAGGAAATAATTAATAGTTCACTCTGTAGAAACACAGATCCAAGGTTGGGTGTGATACCAGTCGTGCCCTGTATGGAGATGGCGCTGGAGAGCAACGCAGTACAAACAGAGGACAGATCAAGCTGCAAATCTGGATGGTCGAACACAGTGAGCACAGGTTAGTCCAGAGGAGCAGACAGTGGACACCACGAACCTAAGGCTAGGAAGTGGAATCGCAGATGAGAGACAGAGTCAAATACCAGTCAAAGGGTCGATCCAGGGAGCGATATGTGTAGTCGGGGGTCACAGGAAAAGGGTCAATCCAGGCAGCAATCAGGGGTCAGGTCACAGGCAGAGGTCAAACCGAAGTAACCAAAAACATACTGGTAGGTTAATTGGCTGCTATCAAATTGACCCTAGTCTCTCTCTCTCTCTCTCCCTCTAGGTCTGTGTGTGTGTTAGAGCATTTAGACTGTAAGCTCCAATGGGGCAGGGACTGATATGAATGAGTTCTCTATACAGCGCTGCGGAATTAGTGGCGCTATATAAATAAATGGTGATGATGATGATGAAGTAACAAACTGGAGCAGGTTATATACAAGGATAGCAGACAAACAGCAGCAGTGGTGGAATGTTGAAGTTTAAACAGCAGCAACTGTGATGGAACAGAGGTACTGTAAGCCAGTAAAATTAATGGCAGAGTCTTAACAACTACAATACTCCATACGGTTTGAGAAGGAACGGAATGAGGGTCCTCGATGAGAAGTTGTAAGACCGACTTAACACCGGATCCTATTTTCCTGTACACATAAATGTTTGTCATTTCTAAATTGAATGTACGAGGAGTGTCGACAATTTGGCTAGACTGTGTATCACCTGGTAGAAAAAAGCTTTCTGAGAAAGACGAAAGTTTTATAGGAAGTCACAGACACTGCTGCAATATGTACCTATGAGCTGTGTATAAAGACATTCATAGAAATCCTGATATCACACCTTCAAATTGGATCTTCAATTATAAAAGTATCCCTTTATTAAATTATAGATTAGTCAGATGGCAACTCAGAGCAGCTTCTAACTGATAAATACAAACGAAACAAAATGAAAACACACTGCTTAATAAGTAACCTTTGATAAGTGCTTAGGAACCTCAATATTGTTTTAAACACATTTTAAAATATGTATGCTGATGTCCAGTAAATAAATGCATGATGTTTTACGTACTAAAAGACAGCGCTCCCATATTATTTCTATATATTTATATTTTAAAGTTTTTTTTAGGTGACCACTAAAACTTTATTCAGAGCTGCTCCTCCAATAGTCATAATTATTTAATAGGAAGTGCCAGATGGTCGTTGATTTGTATTTATATGTATTAATAAAAAAAATAGGGATAATTTCATGGGCCAGTCTCTACTTTGTTGACATCATAAAAAAAGAAAAATTACATAGGATATATCTGTATTTATGCAAATATGGCTGATCTGCTTAAAGTATTCTGTATTTAGTGCTCTTAAAGATTACCTATTGTCGTGACACAGCTATTTTCTGGACTGAACCAATATATATAAAAATGTAGCAATTCAGTACAAGCTAATGACATCACAGAGTTCCTCTGGCTTCAGAGATATCAATTATTCCTAGTGGATTGGTAGGCTGCATTCTCATGAATACTGACCCGCCCGTGTACATAAATTAAAAGAATTTAAATTTATTAGTGTCACTTTGGGGGATCAGGTCAAAAAGTTGTGGATAAGGGGCCATTAACTTCAGTACGGGATCATTTTTGCTTCAATTGAAACCAAATAACTGTATAAAAAGAATTTTGAAAAAGTTGAGAACATTGAATTTTTCCAACCATAAAGGAAATGCACCTATTATTCCCCAAAAGTTTGCATACATTTATTAAAGTGCATTGTCGATTGGAAACCTTATAAAACAGATGTTCCACTGTAGGAATACACAGAGCTATGAAAAATAATTCTCTGAAAATAAATATCTTGTTATATACTTCCCCATGGCTGATCTACAACATTTCTCAGCGACTAATCAGATGAATGTTTACAAGACTTATCAGGTCAAACAACATCCCGCCTTTGCTTTGTTTAATCAGACTAGCAATACAAAGCCACATTTGCAGGCCATCTGATTTATTATTGCCTTGTGCCTCTCAAGCAGTCTGGAATTTTGGAGGATTTTATCATGGAAGCAATAGTTCAAAGGAGGATAAAGCAGGTATAAAGGGCTCGAAAAACATGTGTTCAGGTAATGAGGACATGAATTATTATTGCAAGGCAAGCTAATGAAGTGACGGAACTCAGCATTGCCAGTCGCTTTTGTCAAAAATACAAATCGTGTGCTAGATTAATAGTTTTCCAGTGTCAGTGGCTGATGTAATGTAAATCCATTTTATTTTCTATTAATTCTTTGTTTATTTGAACATCTTTTGCAATACAAGTGATGTAAAAACATAAAGGGCTTCATTCAGAGTTGGACGTATTTGTGAACTGAATGTATGTAGACGTATGAAAAAAAAAAAGCATATTTATGTATATGTTGAGTTGGATGCATCTCAGGATGTACACCGGAGTATTTGTGCGAGTGTGTATTACAGCGCCTAACAATAGCATACAAATGCGGCTTGATAGTGTCAGCAGTAAGTGCTAAAGTCCTATTTGTACACAATATAATAATTAAATGAAGTAAGTGACATATACTCAGCAGATTAGTGTCTTGACAGTTGTTATAAATCACATTTCCCATGTAAATTGTAATTAAATACAATCATTCCTATATTTGTGGTTTATCCCTTTAAAAACAGGGGGAAGCAAAATGTAAATTACAAATAAGTCATAGTAATAGACGGCCACATATAAGGCATATTATGTCACATTTACGTGACCTTGTCCTTACTGTACTCAGTCTACGCTTTCTTGTCTCTGCTCCAGGTGTAAAATTTACAAATCTAGACACAAGCACAGAGCACGGAAGAATGGAAGGTTATGCAAAAAATACATGGAGTTCAGATATGTATCTGGCAAAAAGACAAAGGATAGGTATCACAAAAATAAATTATTATCATTCAAAAGCATTGGGATCCTGCTAAAAATGCCAATACCAGTACTAAGCTATACTAGCAATGGCTAGTGGTATTATGGCAGGAAAACCTGCAGTGTGGGATCCTCCCGCCATAGTACCAGCCAGCCCTAGGCCGGTCTGCATAGGACTGAATAAAAAAAAAATGTGGAGAGAAGATGAGAACTCACCTACAATAAAAAAAATATTTGTAGTGTTTTGGAATTCAATTTTGAAATTTGACTGAAGGTAAGAATTCATCCAACACAGTAATCGGACGACTAACAGCGGAGCCTAGATACAATTTTTTTATAATAATATGCAAAAGCTACTATACTGGGTGAGTTTGGCTTATATACGTGTGGTGCTGCTTTTGCTTTAAGGCTTGCACAAGCATGCGGCTGAATTTCAGAGTCTGATAGTTGTGAAGGCAGCATGGTGGCTAAGTGGTTAGCACTTCTGTCTCACAGCACTGTGGTCATGAGTTCAATTCCTGACCATGGCCTTATCTGTGCGGAGTGTGTATGTTCTCCCTGTGTTTGCATGGGTTTCCTCCGGGTGCTCCGGTTTCCTCCCACACTCCAAAAACATACTAGTAGGTTAATTGGCTGCTATCAAAATTGACCCTAGTCTGTGTGTCTGTCTCTCTCTGTTTGTCTGTGTGTATGGGTGTTAGGGAATTTAGACTGTAAGCTCCAATGGGACAGGGACTGATGTGAATGAGTTCTCTCTACAGCGCTGCGGAATCAGTGGCACTATATAAATAAATAAATGTTGATGATGAACAGCTGGCAGGTAAAGACAAAAAAAAAAGGTTTTATCTTCTTAGAGATCTCTGACTGGAAACAGGATTCTGTATTAAGAAGAGTTTAAGTCCACTCTAATTTGGTAACAATAGGAAGATAAATTGAAAAATAGATAGGGGCTTGATTGAACCAGTTGATTGACCCTATGGATGAGTCAGAGAATAAATGAAGTTAATGGTGTTTGTGCAAGCTGGGTATGAGTAGAAGAGTTAATCATGTTCATCTGGGAGCAGAACCCCTGACAAACATCGAATGAAGTTGGTATTCGAGCTGTAGAAGTAATCTCTTGGGGAGATCTGTTGCTCTGTGAATGTAATGTTGGCTCTAGAACTATTCCCTTCCACGTACAATAAGACTTTCCTCTGGTCTACAAACCTTCAAGCCTTCTCTGAAAACTCACCTCTTCAGACAGGCTTATAATATTCCTCAACCACCCTCCTAACCTCACTAGGTTACCAGATTATCACCCTTTACACAATTCACACAAGACAACAACCCTCTGACCCTTTGACCAACATTGCTGTGTGACTGGATCACATAGCACACAAATCACTTTTTACCTTTGCATTCTGGCTGGACCAATAAGCACTATGTAGATTTAACCTCATGTATCAAACTCCAATTGACCTATAGATTGCAAACTTGTGAGCAGGGCCCTCTTACCTCTTTGTCTGTTTTACCAAGTATTGTTTATTACTCTGTTTGTCTCCAATGGTAAAGCACTACAAAATTTGCTGGCACTATAGAAATAAACGATGATGATGATAGTATTAATATGAAGTATTAGGTATTACTAAAAGTGACCACCATATTTGCTACAGAGCGTTTACCAAAAAGGAATCTCCCTTCTAGCCTTCTGTTTGAATCCATTTGGATGGTACACACAGAGCATTTTGGCTTGCAACTCTTTAGATTTGCTGTTTGTCTAAGAGCTAGAAAATGCCCTGGTGTAATAATGATGCGTGAGCTGTTGTGTATGTGTATACTGTGGATAATATACTGTTGGTGCATAATATCTCTTTCAAGGTTTGCAACTTTTTTTCAAGAATATTGAATCCTCTTACATTAAGAGAGTTTTTGGTGTTTTAGTATCCTGAGCCATAATTATGTGACATCAATTAGAGCAGAGTTCTTATGTTGGTGGCCTCTCAACTTGTAACTGTCAAAAGGAGGTGGAATGTCAGGACAAAGAAAAAAATGGCAATTAACAGGATAATGCTGAACCTTCCAAACAATAATAAACATTTTAACACATTACATGTAGTGTTTAACTTTGTAATTTGTTTAAAATACTATGGGCCTGATTAATGAAGCCACGTGTTCTGAGTGTAACCCACATTCAGTATTATACGCACATATTCAGGCTTTGATCACTCCCGAATTCATTAAGGCACATATTTGTTTTTCCATGAAATACATTTATTAGGATAATATTAATGTCTACTGAACATAAAATATATATTTACAGTTGCTCCTGATTGCAAACACATGTTATAGCATGCATACCAGACTGTCATCACTACTGATCAGGACTTAGACTAGCCCTGTAGCTGGAGCAAGAGATACGTCAGAAAAACAAGTAACTTTGAGACGCTCAGAGCTGGATTCGGACATGGCTGAGTGCGCATGAGTTTGGCACGCCCTTACTGTACTTTGACTATGGCATAACTCCCCTTCCCTGCCCTGTTCACTCCCCGAAATCATAGGCTGTAGTAAGTGTCCATTACTTTTGCTGCGGACAGGGTTGCGTTTATGGGCGTATCTCCCGATTCTGGGCATGCACAGAGTGACTTTGCAGACAATACGCACAAAATAGGCAGATACGTTTGATGAATCAGACAATATATGTCTGTCGAGGATTGACATCTTAACAGAGGTACAAATGGTATAACATTGAATTTAACTTTATATCATAGTTTGAATCTTGATCATAGATTTCTTTTAAGTTTTATACATGTTTGCATGCTGTTCCTTTTTACATAAATACAAAATTTAAGCAAAACGTGACATTAAATTCATAGACTGCAGGTGAAAACATCCAGCAACTCTTGAATAGCCCTGTGATGATTGGATAATAAATTCACATTGAGCTAGGCTGAGGCTGCCTACTGTTCAATTAAAGAAAACACGTATTATTTGAGTGTTTACTGTTAGCCCAGGTGTTTATTTAAAGTTGTTCAATATGTGTTGTATGCATCTAATCCCAGACTTCCTGTGCGTTTAGCGTTAGCATTAACATGCCTACTGTGGCCTTTCAGGCCTATTCATCAATCAAGGAACTTCCTTAATACCTTCACAATCATAAGAATGAATGAATGAATCATCACTATTATATGAATTGTGTAAGGAGGAGGAAAATCATGAAAAGCTTTTTGTTATCTTCTTTCAACTCTCAAATTAAATGAAGTTTAATAGACACAATCATTAAAATATAGATTGCAAAAATGGAAGTAGACAGAGCAGGGATCACCCAATAACCGTTGTATTGTCAAACAGGTGGAAGTTACTAATTATGTGAGAAGTCTCTGCATTTAGCAACCAGCTAAATAGCAAGAACAAAACCAATGTCAAAAAAAGAGAATCGGGATAGGTTGCGCTTCCTCCAAATATGTAGGATGCAGCCAAATGTGAACCTGAAATTGTATGGGAGGAAATCCCTAACCTCCCAGGTGGAAAGTAGTATATGAATATGAATATGAATATTTACGTGGACTCACCGTGTGCTTTATGTGCACCATTGTATTTTGCATTTAATGGTGCATACTATGTTCCGGCCGGAAGGCGGTGTTTATCAGTGTGTAATACAATAAAATAATTTTTAATCTATATCTGCATTACCTAGCACCGAAAACCAATGTCAAGGCTAACACTGAAATAAGGGGCAAGCAAAAGCAGTCATAGAAGAGAAGAGATAATTGACAACATTGGTGGCAACAAAAATTGAAGTAGAAAGAACAGGATAGAACAAGAATTTACAGTATTGGCCCAGCCACTAAAGCATGCTGGGATCTGTAGTTCCACAATAAATGTCAAGTCACAAGTTACATATGTGTATATAAAACTGTATTAACAAATCAACTCCACTGAAAAAGATTTTAATATAAAATAACATTTAATATTGTGCACGTCTGTCAATTATAATGTTTATTAAAGACAGGATGAGCAGCTAGGGGCAGCATGGTGGCTCAGTGGTTAGCACTTTTGCATTACAGCACTGGGGTCATGAGTTTCATTCCCGACCATGGCCTTATCTGTGAGGAGTTTGTATGTTCTCTCTGTGCTTGCGTGGGTTTCCTCCGGGTGCTCCGGTTTCCTCCCACACTACAAAAACATACTGGTAGGTTAATTGGCTGCTATCAAAATTGACCCTAGTCTGTGTGTGTGTGTGTGTGTGTGTTAGGAAATTTAGACTGTAAGCTCCAATGAGGCAGGGACTGATGTGAGTGAGTTCTCTGTACAGCACTGCGGAATTAGTGGCGCTATATAAAGAAATAAATGTTGATGATGAACAGCTGGCAGGTAGAGGAAGGGACTGAAATAACCAACCTAGACCTGGAAATCGTTCCCGGTGTCTGATGATCAAGAACACACTGGCATAGGTCAGGAGAATGCAGAAGATAGGGTAATCCGGATAAGAGGCCGAGGTCAAGGGTAGAAGAAAACAAAATCACATTTACAGATAAAGCCCAATACAAAACAGAAGAAAACTAATTTTCTCCACCTGGTCTCAGAAATTAAAGATTTTCCTTACAAAAATATACACAATATCAAAAATAAGTGCATTGGTAATTATATAACTAAGCACCTTGCGCTATTTCCTTTAAAAAAAATTATACCGTAAGTTATTTATAAGTGATTCAGTCACACTCGCTTAGGCCAGAAGTGCTGAAAACAGGTGCCTTAAACCCCTGGAAACCCCCTCCAAGCCTGGGGCACTGTATAATTGAGGTGGCTGGACCCTGCTCCTGCTTCACACAGCTCTGATTGAAAAGGGAGGGTTGCATGCACCTAACAGTAGTGCACGCAGCATTACCCAGGTATATTATGGGGATAGGAAGAGTTGGAGAGCAGCCAAGCACTGTCTAAAATTATAGCCACACCCCCATGCATGCTGGTCACGCCCACTGATGGCGTGTTGTGGAAACCCCCCTCTACAAATCCTATGTTTGCCCCTGATGTGTTATACCCCTTTCCTACTGCCTTACTGCAGCCTCAACCCAGGTTTTTGCCAGGGCTCACCCGGCAAGGCTGCCGTATGAATGACTCCAGGTCTAATTCCTTGGTCGGCTGACCCGGGAATTAGACCTGGGTCTTTTGGTGGGATAATCCCGGGTCCGACCCGGTAAGCCTGCACTATGAACGGTGAGACCAAGGTTTTTAAACCAGGTCTCAGACTAGTGTAAAAAAGTAAAAAAAAGTTGAATTTAAAAAAGAAAAGAATAAAAAAGTCCTTTTACCTTAGTATTTCCTCATCGCTGCCTGTCCGGCAGGTTACATAAAGGAGTTACATCATTCCTATTGGCCGGGGAGAAAATTATGCATTTAAAGCAGCAATAGCGGACCCTTCGCCTGGATTACATTATACAAGCGTAGAGTCCGCTATTGCTGCTTTAAATACATAGCTTTTTTTTCTGTCCTGCAGTCTCCTTGAACGCTCCATAGACTATTTTGGATTACATCATTGTTTAACAGTATTTTGCCCATGAACACCTGGTTAAGATGGAATTGTGGCCATCTTCTTGGTAAAACTTGGACGGTCCTGTAATTCAAACCTGTGTCTATAGGAAGTAAGAGACATAGCAGCTTTGTGTAAGTTTTTATTTAACTGTTTGACCTTAGGTGTGCTATTAATTGCAATCAACATATTTTAAGTCAAGTCCTTTATCTCCTCATACCATACAATGATATGATATATATAATATATGATATATATCTTTATTCAATTATTTTTATATGGGCCAGCAACCGAGAAAGAACAAATATATGCACAGTTGTATGTTTGTTGCTATCATATATCAGCTATCAGCACTTTAAAAAAATGTACTCTTTGGTTGCTACAGAGACCCCCAGCCCCCTCCCGTTAGCTGCCTATGTTCACTGTGAAATTTAACACATGGGCTAGAAAGAAAAGCTTTTATTAGTTGTTTGGCATATTCACTTTAAACATTTGGCCAAGTGAAATTTAACGAGAGTCTACATTACAGCTGAGGCATCCTTTCCGTGTCATCGTATAATGATGTAGATGTACTGTACAGTTTCTTGGGACAGGCATATGTCAAGTTATCACAATCTAATTTTAACTGCATATTTACGTGACTCATAGTAAATGTGACTAAGTTATGAATTTGCATTATCATTGTGTTACTAATAGTCAACATAATTGTCAGTTGCATCAAGATGATTATCAAGGAATCAAAGAGAATATTTTAGCTAATCATTCTGGTTGTAAAGTATTTCCTGATCCTATCCAATGCTTGCCACAAGTTACTGTATGCATATATCTGTAACATGTTAATGCCACAGTATTGTAAATAGAGGGGCTCATTTAGAGATGAATGCATTAGCGCTCAGAACATAAGTAGATAAAAGATGCATGCTAAAAAATATTATTTATTTTAACAAACGCAAAATGAACGTAATGTTTGTTTGTTTTTAAAAAAAATCTACTTTGGGCATACGCAAACCCGTATTCAACAAGAAGAGGCTGTAATACTACGTCTGCTGATGAATATGGGTCTAGGACTGTTCTGCTCTAACAGACAAAATACGTCAGGATACAACCATAACATATTTAGAATATAAAGTCCCAATGCACAGAGGAAAAAAAAAACTAACAATAATAATAGTCATAAAAGATTTAAATAATATTTTTTTTTTATTCCCCCTCCCTATAAAATACATTTAGTGGGATGTTCTTAATGTCTACTGTACATAAAATGCATTTTTACAGTCGCTCCTGATTGCAGACACATGTTCTAGCCTGCATAGGTGTCCGTCATCACCATCAGTCGGCACTTACACCTGACCTGTAGCTGGTGCAAGTGATATGACAGAAAAACACGTACCTTAGAGGTGCCCAAAGCTTAAAGCGGATGATGCTGCGTGTGCTCGAGCTTGGCTCGTTCTTACTGTAGATTGACTACGTGCAGCCACCCATTCCCCTTGTCGTTTCCACCCATGGAATTGTAGGCTACAGTAAAGGTCCTTTGTGCTCAAAGATGAATTGGACGTTGCCGCATTCACTGGTGTATGCTCCAGTTCTGGGTATGCGCAGTGCGTATCAGCATTTACGTTCCTTAATGATTCAGGCCCTAAATAAACCCCAGAATGTCTGTAGTTTATGGTTTGCTGGTAATACATATATCGGCTTTATGACTGGCATATCAAGGACAAATAGAACAATTGCCTGTAGCCTCAAGTTCTGGGGTTCCCATCCCCAGTCCACTACACAACTGTGATCAAGGGAGGAATCCATTGCTCTGTCTTGGACTCCCATACTATATATGTCTCCTGTAGCCTGCATACAAGCTCTTTACTAAACAGGAGCATGGTGTTTCAGTGTACATGTTCATTGCAGAATAGAAGGGAAGTCTATGAAATGTATTAATATATATTATATTCACTGAGTTTTTTTCTTTATTGGGAGGGTGGAGATTATGTTTTTCCTTTTTTTTTTTTTTTTTAAACATATTTTATTAGGAAATTTTCAATCTTTAAACAGAATATAGAATAAATTACATTGAGCAAACAACAAATATAGCACAATTACAAACAATCAATATGAACAATGACAATAAAAGTAAGGACAGGGCAAAGAAAAGCAGGGGATAGGGAGGGGAGATGGGAGGGAAGTCTCCGAAGAAGGAGAGAGGAAGGGAAGGAGTAAGGGGAAAGGCATGTAAGTATGGTAAGGGGGGAAGGAAGATGGACATCTGGTCTGGCATCTAGATGTATAATAGATACTCCGCATGTGGTGTGTAACTGATATTGTAGACGTCAGTTTTTCGCACTAATCGGATCGTGGTTCGTCTGCTCCATAAGAAACTAGCCAAGAGTTCCAGATTGCTCGAAATTTGTTGGGGTTGTAATTAATAATGCTTGTAATGTGTTCACAGCGGTAAGTCTGCCATACTCTGCTAATAACTTCAGCTAGCGCGGGGGTTGTTTCCAGCTTGCTGCTATTGCGCATTTGGCAGCGTTGAGTATATGGCTCACCAGTGCCATTGTATGTTTGTTAGTATCTGGTATGGGTCTACGTAGTAAGGAGTAGGAGGGGGAGAGGGGAAGTTGTATTGAGGTGACTCTATGAATTAGATTATGAATTTTTTGCCAGAATCCCACGACCCTAGGGACCACCAAATATGTTGAAATGAGCCCTCTTGTCCACATGATCTCCAACATAGGGAGATTATGCTTTTCTATAAATGAGTAAAACAAACAGAAATGATTAATCACAGAGCAGAGCTTCCACATTATTTGCATTTTTTCATATAAGTGGGAGAAGTTTCACTGCTTGAAATAAAAGGAGATACCATACACAGACTCCAATAGAACACTGCCCCCCAATGGTCAAATTATCACAAAAAATACAAATCGAGCCTGACAGTACCAAGGAACAACTCAGATATGGGGGCAGCTTTACTTTATTAAACAAGAAGTATTGTACAAATCACTGGTGGATATTTATAAATCTGGTGCGTAGGAAAAAGTTGATGTAACTCATAGTAACCAGGTATTATTTTATAATACTATTTATAAAATGAGGGGGAGGGGTTTGTTTTTGCTAAGGGTCACAGCAGGGATCTGCTACACCCCCCTGCACATGCCCCATGACGCCCCTTTTGCTCTCTATAGCGCATATGTGGAAATGGCTTCACTGCACAAGCGTCGTTCCCCTATAACCCTGCGCTTGGCATTGTGCCACCCTAAGTCTCAAGCGAGGACTTGAGACTTAGGGTGGCACGATGCCTGCGCCAAACAAAAAATCTCAGGCATAGGCGGGCTGGCTGGGTGCCCTCCTGTTGCGCTTACCGGACTTACCGTGTTCCGTCAGCTCTGGGTCACACACTAGTTTTTTTATAAATGTCCCTAGCTGTTTTAATGAAGTGCCCAAATAACATTGCTCTAATTATACTACATAAACTAGGTGTCAAGAAAAAAGAAGGAACATTAAAATAAAACATTTTCAATTGTTCAGATTGCAGTATTAGGGCCTGATTCATTAAGGAGAGAAAGCAAAAAAAAAAAGGAGTAAATTTGCTCCTTAACAAGCCATATCACAATGGAAGGGGTACAAATTAGTTTATTAATTGTTAAAATAATGGCTGTTTATTCATGTAGCACGCAAATACTAGATCATACTTGCCTACTCTCCCGGAATTTAAGGGAGGCTCCCGGAAGAGTAGGCAACCCTCCCGGATCCTAAAAAATGCAGAAATTCATGGCACTGACTATAGGGGTGGGGTTTAATTGTGTCATTAAGCCCCACCCCCGCTATTCAATGCAGTGAATTTAGGCATTTTATAGTGGGGTGTGGCTATAGGGACGCAAAGACGTCACCAAGCCCCCTCCTACCCCTGTCATGTGACCTGTCCTCCCAGAGGACAGAGTCACAAAGTAGGCAACTATGTACTAGATAGCTTTATTTTTACACTGAAATTTAAAGTTGATCTAGGACATGCCCTACCCCAACTATAAATCTGTCCTTACATTTTAAATTTACCTCCCCAATTCATCCTCAGCAGCTATTTATATAGCGCCACTAATTCCGCACCACTGTACAGAGAACTCACTCACATCAGTCCCTGCCCCATTGGAGCTTACAGTCTAAATTTCCTAACATACACACACACACACACACAGTCTAGGAACAATTTGATAGCAGCCATTTAACCTAATTCAACAGTGTTTTGCCAAGTTGCAAAGTTACACCTTTTTTTGGCTTTAATTTACTTAATAAATCAGGCCCTAAGGGGGAGTTAACAGTAACTCTATTAAGAAGTCTTTTAGGTAAGATGATAATTTTATGCTATGTTTACAACTACTTATTGGCTAACGGTTTATTGCATGTTCCAGATTTTCAATTTACATCTTATCATCAACAAAAGAAATAAAAAATCGACAAGGGTAATAAAATCAAATAAATACGTAGATAAACTTACGGCTTGTTGTATGTTATTCCAGACTGTGTCACTGTTGTCACATAAATGTTCACTAAAGTAAATATCAAGGAGGAATATTCTGTTTGACAAGCATGTAGCACAAACATATAACCCCATATAATGAATAGATTGAATAGTATGAGTGACCAGTGCGTGATCTGGTATCTCCTAAATCTACATTGTTGAACATAAAGTTTATTTACATAGTTACTCTTTGAGCAATTGTGGGTATGAAAAGAAACAGGTACAAAAAAAAGCCTGAATCAGAACTTTTATATACAATAAAAAGTAATATTAGTAATTAATACTTACTTGTAAAAATAACATATCCGTTTATACACATATACAACTCTAGCAATTAAGATTGCATGAGGCATGACATGAATATATAGGCTGCAATCTCATTATCATTAGCCCATCCCACAAATTGGCTGACACACTGGGCCTAATTCATGTTCGGACACATGTCCATTTGTGTAGCGTATCTTGCATGAAATAGCTCTGTGCACGCCAGCAAACAGACATTACGCCAAGGAACGTAATTGCATGTAACTCATGTCCAAACGTTAATGACACTTATGACTGCCTACGAATTGAGAGGTGGAACGGGAGAGGCTAATGTAGCCCATGTACAGCAAAAAAAATCACTCTGCGCATGTCCAGAACCGGAGTATACATCAGTGAACCCAGCAACATCCAATTCATCTTCAAGACCAAAGGCCTCTTACTAAAGCCTACTATTTCATGGGCGGAACGGGGAGAGGACTGGGAGTATGCACGTAGTCAATGTACAGTAAGGGCATGCCAAGCTTGAGCACACGCAGCAAAGGCCATCTCCAAGGTATGTGTTTTTTTTGTTGTATCACTTGCACCAGCTACAGGTCAGGTCGGGTGTAAGTACTGATTACTAGTGATGACGGCTGTGTATGTATGCTAGAACGTGTGTTTGCATTCAGGAGCAACTGTAAAAATGCATTTTATTTACAGTAGACATCCTGATAAATGTGTTCTATGGGGTGGGGACCAGGAGAAAAAACTTTTTGTTTTTTTAAATGTTTTTATCTTTAATGACAATATTATTAACAGGTGACATTAATTGTTAGACCTGAGCACACCTAGATCTGTATACAACAGACTTATCTGCAGATCCGCTCCTAGTTGAATACTGACATGTGTATGCCCAATTTATGGACGTTTAAAAAAATGCAATTTATGTTCACTTTGCGTGCCTTAATGAAGGCCCTGTGAGTACAGTAGGCATTAAGAACATCTTGATTTTTGTATTAAATTTATAAAAAAAATAATATTAAAAAAATATATATTTTTTTATGCCAACCATACTTTTATTAATGATTATAATGTTTAGAGTGGTTCATTAATTTTATTATAGAAGTTTTTTGTATGTACTATGATGTGACCTTATATTGGATATAGGCTTGTGCGTATACTGCATAACCTGGATGTGTTTCACTCTCTTAACCATAACCTCCTAAGAGATATACCACTTACTATCTAAAGAGTTATCTAAAGAGTAACGACGCTGAGACTTATGAAAGTGGCTAAAAAAGGTCACAGTTTATTAATAAATTAATTGAATAGGTGGCGGTGAAAGTGCACTGTAAGGCAGATAAATCAAACTGATATTTGAAACCAAGCGTGGATGGCTAACGGCCTACTCCACTTAAACGGGACAAATCCTTAACTGCCTTGCCAGCGCTAAATCTGACGTCAGAGTGACTACGCCACCTCTCAACTACACAATGACCATCCTCAGAAGCGGGCCAAGGGATCCTCACCAAAATGGACCGAGAGCCACTTTCCTCGAAGGGGGTAGCAACTGAAGTCAATCAGCGATAATGCTGTAATGATCAGCCGCTGCCCACAGTGACTTCCTACCACGCTGGCTGTCCTTAGGGGACTGGCAGCCCGCCACAACCTAAACAACACATAAATCCACTAGATGACTATAAATCCTCTGAATAAAAATAACTAAACTCTCGTCCATGAGGTGAACCCCATCCCTGCGAAATAATCGAGTATGACTTGAAACTACCACCCAATTGCTGAACGTGTACTCTCACTCCCCGATTAAACATCTTGACTACTTTTCCCAATACCTTCAAGGGGATTTCGGATCTCCACTGGAGTCGGGGCACAACTGCAGACCATATAAAACTGATGGTCGGCCAATAAACTCTGATGTATGTCAGATCTTTTCGTACCCTGAGAATAAGGTCTATTGCTTTCCCTTTTCTGAGGTTGTTGCCTCCTAAATGTATAACCAAGATATCAGGTGGGCCACGTTGGTTAATGAGCCGAGTCAGCCAGGGGATCAGGTCGGGCCAGCAGAGTCCCCGTCTGCCCAACCAACTGATGTCAATAGGGATGGTGAATCGACTAAAATAGCTGGCTTCTTTGTGCCTGAGCGCCCAGAACACGTATGGGTGGCCCACAATCCAAATACATTTATTTCGAGTTGGGACACCTGTAAATAAAAAATTGCCATGGTCACACAACCTTCAACAGGATCAATACAACAGCAAATGAAGGCATCCGTTCTTGATCCGGACCCAATTGCGCATCTGGAGCCAAATCACGGAAATCGGAAAATCAGTTGGAAACGAAAGAAAGAGAAGAAAAGAAGGGGAGAGGAGGGAGGGGGACGGGTTGAGAGCAGTTGGTAGCCCCTGTGAAGGTAAAAAAACAGTAAAAACCCCGGAGCCACACCACTAATCAGGCCTTGGTCAGGGGAAAAAAATGGGAAAAATCCCTTCATGCCCTCGCATAAAAGCGACAAGTAGCAGAGCAAAGGGCCACCGGATTTGCCTAATGGCCCAGTTGCCCAGAGGGGTCCAGATTACCCTAACTTTTTTATGCTTTGTTTTTGACAAATGGAGGGGACCAAACCTGAAAGCTGCCATGGGATCTTTATCCCGCTCTGTGTGACAGGTCACAAAACAGGAGAAGGTGCTAGGCGACACAATTTTTCAGCATTGCAAATGTCCCCCAGAGGTTCCAATGGTACAGCAGTCCTACTGGTTACTTTAATATAGACAATCCTCACATATTTGCTTATCTCTTTGATAACAACCGAGCATCAGGCCCTTGGACTCTACTTTCATTATCATTTATGTCGCCTTGCCTCCTCTCTCTCTTTAAGATCTCTACTCTTTGGTAGTGAAGGCAGTAAGTAATATCTCTCTGACTGATGTCCTCCTTGAACCCTATCAAACTAATCTGTGATTTAAGCTTATATTTTGTTTACAATATTGAGCAATACATTGACAATGCCGTGGAGAGGGCGTCTTTCAGGTCATCCTCCAGGATGGTTAGTCTACTTGCTAAACTGGAAAATTTGGATTGTATATTCTCCACTCACACTCTCACTGTCTGCTGAAGGAGTTGAGCAACAAGTTGAAAGTGCTAGACAGGTGGATGAAATGCTGAAGCCTAGACTGCACAGGCTTCTGTATGGCACGAACTACTGGTCAAGTGGCAGAGCAGTCGATATAACAAGCTCTGTTTCTAGATCACTCACTATATGCTGACGGTCTTAATATATAATGGTAGTTAAAATGGAGGCCTTCTTCTTGATTCAGATGTAAAATATGTTGCATGACGGGTGCCCCAAAAAACCTTTATAGAGGGTGAGGCAGTGGTGGTTTCAGGTCCAATTCACTTTTCACCTGAGTAAAGTCCCGATATAAGGAGTTTTTACCAGTTGAAGCACCCAATGTCAAGTAGCAACCTGTACTCTTCACTATGCCTCCAGTGAAAGCCTGCAGATTGATTTCCACTACAGGACTTACACAGAGTGGAGCCCACTGTAGCGGTGCGACCTATGATGGAGGCTAGTGGATACTGTTTGCTGTTTTCTAGGAAGAGTGGCTAGGGGAGTCTGATCCTTGCATCCACCCCAGGGAGACAACTCATCAAATACCTGTTTGGTATCTATCGGGGGCTAGAAGAGAAATAATCACACAGCCCGAGAGTTAGGCCCATTCTATAGAGCAGCCATCTTTCTTGTCAGCACTTCTGAAATGGACAGCATGCACTGAAAAGGATACTGCACCCTTATATAGGTGAATTTCTTGAAAATTGGGAAGGGGTAAGACACTTAATGCAGTGTGTTTAGAATTGGCTCTGGGGCTGCTCTATATCACGTCCACCCTGCAGGCCCGCCAGGTCATGTAATACATGCACTTTTTATCTATTGCAATTCCCTTCTTATTGCCTTCCCCTAAGCATATTTTCACCACAACAAGCTATTGTGAATGCAGCAGCTGTGTTAATTTTCCTTGCAAAAAGTTCTTCTACTGCTGCTCCACGTGGGTAAGTCTTTTGGTTGTTTGTATTTTACCAAATCAGAAAAAAAATACTTCTACTAACATACAAGGCCACTGAGACATCTACACCAACATACACCTCATCCCATAGATTGTAAGCTTGCGAGCAGGGCCTTCTTAGCTCTCTGTCTGTATGTATTAGCAAGTTTTCTCTTATAAATGTTTGCTCCCAATTGTAAAGCGCTATGGAATTTGCTGGCGCTATATCAATAAATGTTGATGATGATGATCAATTGTCTCATGATATCTTCCAACTCAACCTCTCTGCTGTGTTTCTCTCATCTACACTCATTACCTGCCGCTATTCCAGTTTACAGGACTTTATCCAGGTTACGTCCACTCTGAGGAATTCCCTTCTTCATACAAGACTTTCCCTATCCCTTTATCCATCAAGTGTTCCTTGTAAACTCATCTCTTCAAATTCACAAACCAACCTCATAGCCTCCCTAGGCCATTGTGTCTGATTTACACCCCTCTACACAGGTCACTCACACTTACATGTATTAACCCTCTAAAGTCAAACAAACCTCTGACCCCCAAACCAGCATTTCTGGATCATATAGCTCCACTTTTTACAGTGCGATCTGGCTTGACCAATATGCACTATGTACAGATTGTAAGCTTGTGAGCAGGGCCTTTTTGGCACTCTGTTTGCCAGTCTTGTCTTATTACTGTATTTGTTCCCAAATGCAATCACTGCAGCCTATGCTGATATTATATAAATAAATGTTAATAAATAAAAAAAATTCGTTTTTTCACTAATATAATACTTGGTTTTGCTCCATTTTTTACTTAAATTTATCATGTGAGTAAGAGGGAATCGGGGCTACTTTTTTACATGTGGCACTCTTGAGTCTTTGAATCTTCTTTTTAAATTGTGAAGGTGCATCTAAAAATGCAAGAGTGTCCTATTCAAAGTATATGAAAATATGAAAATAGACAAAACCCTATCTCCGCCAGCTCAGATTTTTTTTTTTTATTAAAATGGCCATTTCAACCTTCCTCAAAGCAAGGTATGCTCCTAAACATTCACCCTCTTCATATTATTTCAAAAATGTTGTTCTGCAAAATAAAATAAAATTATTGTACTCCTCTACAAAATTAGTAGTACTTGTCTGGCTGCTGTGTACTTAGTAAGGACTGTCCTCACTGCCCAGCTCCCGGACACTGCTACAAGATTTTTTTTTTACTTGCATGAAAAAGCAGCGACAGATTTAAAATTCTGGATCTTAAAAGAGAAGCAACAATGATGGATGGTTTTTTTATGCACAGGTCTTTCTGAAGTGTATGTAATGGCAACTGCCAACTGTGACATTACCTAGTTAGAATAAATATAGTGTGTCTGTCATAAATTGCTATTTAGCATACTGGACATAGTTTACGAAGTACAAAACGGCTAAGACATGACACAAAATCCTCTTTGGTGTTAACGTTTGCCTTAATTTGTACAGGTGAACTTAGATTTTTTTTGGAAAGACCATTGGTAAGATGGTAGTGTTTGCACAGGCAAAAGGAAGGCGTTGGGCGGAGTAGGCAAACCGGCGGGAATAATTTTGCAACATATTTAGAATTCCGTAGCGCTTTACAATTGGGAACAACACAGTAATAAAAAAAGACTGGGTAATATAGACAAACAGAAAGGTAACAGGGCTCTGATAGCAAGCTTGCGATCTATAGGACAATAGGAGTTGGATACATGAAATTTAGTGCTACATATTGCATATTGTTCGAGTCAGACTGTAAAGGTAGAAAGAGCTTAGTGAGCTATGATCCAGACACACAGCAATGTTGGTCAGGGGTCAGATGGTCGATTAAGTATAGAAAGAACATATGCATGTATTGTGTGAACAGTGTAGAGGATGGTAATAGGTTCCCAAGAGAGGTTAAGAGGGTGGTTGAGGAATATTATGAGCTTTCCTGAAGAGATGGGTTTTCAGAGGAGGCTTCAAGGTTTGAATACTAGTGGAAATTCTTGTTGTGCACGGTAAGGAATTCCAAAAAGTGGGCGTAACCAAAAAAAAAGTCCTGCAACCGGGAATAGAAGAATGTAATGAGAGTGGATGAGTGACACAGATTTCGTGACAAACGGAGGTGTCGAGTGGGAACATATTTTGAGAAAAGCGAGGATGTTGGTGCAGTTTTGTTTATAGTCTTGTATGTTATTTTATATTTGGATTCTGTAAAAAAACAGGCAAACAATATAGAGAATGACAGAGTGAATCAGCAGAGGACGAACAATTTACAAGGAAAATCAATCTAGCTTCTGCATGCAAAAGAGGTTGTAGGGGTGACTGTCCGGTTCAGGGAAGACTAGTAAGGAGGGAATTGCAATATTCAATGTGAAAAATGATGAGTGCATGAATTAAAGTTTTTGCAGTGTCTTGTGTGAGATATGTGCTGAAAAATGATTTTTAGATGTATATAACAGGATTTAAATAGAGATTGGACATGGGAATAAAGGTACACACCTAGGCAGTGAGCTTGTGGGGTGGGATTTATTATATGTTTTCAACAGAGATATAAATGTCAGGTAGGTAACTTCTGTTGGTGGGTGGGAATATTAGAAAATTCTGTTTTTGAAAGATTGAGAATGAGTTGGCGAGAGGACATCCATGATGAAATGGAAAGACAGTAAGTTCCGTGGGCCAACACAGATGGTGAGAGATGCGGAGAGGATAGATAAATGTGGGTATCCACATAGAGATGATACTGAAATCCCAAGGAGTTTATTAGTTTTCCTAGAGAAGCGGTGTAGATAGAGAATTACAGAGGACCTGGGACTGAGCCTTGTGATACTCCAACTGATAAATGAAGCAGAGAAGAGGTGGATCTGTAGTACCCCGGAGAGTTAGTAGTGCCGCTGTCATGAATCATGTCCGCACCGCTCTGTAGTAAAAGAAAAACTACTTTTCCCCAGAGCCTTTGGAATTGTAAGAAAAAAGGGGCGAGTGCAGTCACGAGCAGAGTGAGCCTGCAAGAAGAAGCAGTTTTTTGACAGTTGGTCAGTGAGGGAAGTAACAGTTGGTCAGTGAGGGAAGTGACAGTTGGTCAGTGAGGGAAGTGACAGTTGGTCAGTGAGGGAAGTGATGTTGGTCAGTGAGGGAAGAGACAGTTGGTCAGTGAGGGAAGTAACAGTTGGTCAGTGAGGGAAGTGACAGTTGGTCAGTGAGGGAAGTGACAGTTGGTCAGTGAGGGAAGTGACAGTTGGTCAGTGAGGGAAGTGATGTTGGTCAGTGAGGGAAGAGACAGTTGGTCAGTGAGGGAAGAGACAGTTGGTCAGTGAGGGAAGTGATAGTTGGTCAATGAGGCAAGTGATAGTTGGTCAATGAGGGAAGTGATGTTGGTCAGTAAGGGAAGTGACTGTTGGTCAGTGAGGGAAGTGATGTTGGTCAGTGAGGGAAGAGACAGTTGGTCAGTGAGGGAAGAGACAGTTGGTCAGTGAGGGAAGTGATAGTTGGTCAGTGAGGGAAGTGATAGTTGGTCAGTGAGGGAAGTTACAGTTGGTCAGTAAGGGAAGAGACAGTTGGTCAGTGAGGGAAGAGACAGTTGGTCAGTGAGGGAAGTGATAGTTGGTCAATGAGGCAAGTGATAGTTGGTCAATGAGGGAAGTGATAGCTGGTCAGTAAGGGAAGTGACTGTTGGTCAGTGAGGGAAGTGATAGTTGGTCAATGAGGGAAGTGATAGCTGGTCAGTGAGGGAAGTGATAGTTGGTCAGTGAGGGAAGTGATAGTTGGTCAATGAGGGAAGTGATAGCTGGTCAGTGAGGGAAGTTACAGTTGGTCAGTGAGGGAAGTGATAGTTGGTCAGTGAGGGAAGTTACAGTTGGTCAGTGAGGGAAGTGATAGTTGGTCAGTGAGGGAAGTGACTGTTGGTCAGTGAGGGTAGTGATAGTTGGTCAGTGAGGGAAGTTACAGTTGGTCAGTGAGGGAAGTTACAGTTGGTCAGTGAGGGAAGTGATAGTTGGTCAGTGAGGGAAGTGATAGTTGGTCAGTGAGGGAAGTGACTGTTGGTCAGTGAGGGAAGTGATAGTTGGTCAGTGAGGGAAGTTACAGTTGGTCAGTGAGGGAAGTGATAGTTGGTCAGTGAGGGAAATGATAGTTGGTCAGTGAGGGAAGTTACAGTTGGTCAGTGAGGGAAGTGATAGTTGGTCAATGAGGGAAGTGATAGTTGGTCAGTGAGGGAAGTTACAGTTGGTCAGTGAGGGAAGTGATAGTTGGTCAATGAGGGAAGTGATAGTTGGTCAATGAGGGAAGTGACTGTTGGTCAGTGAGGGAAGTGATAGTTGGTCAATGAGGGAAGTGATAGTTGGTCAGTGAGGGAAGTTACAGTTGGTCAGTGAGGGAAGTTACAGTTGGTCAGTGAGGGAAGTGATAGTTGGTCAGTGAGGGAAGTGACTGTTGGTCAGTGAGGGAAGTGATAGTTGGTCAGTGAGGGAAGTTACAGTTGGTCAGTGAGGGAAGTGATAGTTGGTCAGTGAGGGAAATGATAGTTGGTCAGTGAGGGAAGTTACAGTTGGTCAGTGAGGGAAGTGATAGTTGGTCAGTGAGGGAAGTGATAGTTGGTCAGTGAGGGAAGTTACAGTTGGTCAGTGAGGGAAGTGATAGTTGGTCAATGAGGGAAGTGATAGTTGGTCAATGAGGGAAATGACTGTTGGTCAGTGAGGGTAGTGACAGTTGGTAAGTGAGGGAAGAGACAGTTGGAGTTGTGAGGAGAGTGATGGTGGGCAGAAGAGTTGAGGAGAGTGAGACGCTGGTTAGATGACACTGGTTAGATGTGGAGAAGTAAGCGTGGAGATTGGTGAGGGAGAGAAACGCAACGGGTGACAAGGAAAGAGAACCAGGTCTTATGAAGAAACCAACAGCTTAGGAGTGAAGAATTAATTAATTAGTAATTCATTAGGGGGATACTCGCTGATGACTATGCAGCGCATTGGTGACTGATAGGTAAATCCAGTGGCAAAGACAGGTCATCTATACAGGAATGAGTGACATACTTACATGAACATTTGAGGAGATAAACTTCTTCCACATGTTATAAACACTTTAATGCATTAGGTGGAATAATAGGAACTTACTCGCAAACAGCAGTCAGTGGGGTAAATGTCTAAACCTCCGATTTCTGCGAATCGCCAGAATCGGTGACTTTGCAGTAAAAATATAAAGCAGCGTTGGCTTGTAAAGGCAAGTTTACTAAACTGCGTGTTTGAAAAAGTGTAGATGTTGCCTATAGCAACCAATTAGAGTCTAGCTTTCATTTTGTATATATACTGTATATATACATATAAATATACATATATTTAATGTTGGTAAGCAATTAGTAGATAAGTGATCCAGGAACATACTTAATTATTATTTTAATATTTATAAATATCTATTTATAAATATCTTGAAATCTAGTAACATGTTATTTATTAATGCCATTAGCAAAACTTATATTCATCTAGAGTAAGAGTCCGTGACTAGTAATATATAACTCACAATAGATGGTTTTGGCATAGACGTTAAGTAACACAGTAACTCTGAGTAAGTGTTTTGTTATTTGATCGCTGGAAATTTTTAAAAAAGAGGAGGGGAAACATATTACTGTATTGGTTTGTAGAAAGATATATCCATACACTGATGCATTTAAACAGAACAGCTTCCTGCTCTCTTGGGTGAGCTGATTAATAAACTGCTGTTATTCATTACATTAAATTGCGTGTTGATCTTCAGTACGTTTTTATTCTGCTTGGGACAGCAATACCTCTCTGCCGTGGGAGAGTACTTCATTACAGATCCAGAGAATGAGAGGTCTTCTTTCATACAAAAGGTAATTTTAGCCTCAAGATACTACACCTTATCGAGCATCAGAGATCCAGAAAAACAAATACTGAAAAAGCACTTAGATAGGTAGGGTGAGAACCAGGACAGGACAGTATCCTGAAGGCCTAGGGAATGGAGAGTTTGTATGAGAAGACAGTGGTCAACAGTGTCAAATGCAGGAGGGAGATAACACAAATATTGGTTTTCACAAGGATTGCTGCTTCATTGTTTTTAGACCTTTTTGTCAGATGTTGCTATGGTGTACTGAAATAAAATTACAAGCATTTCATAAGTGTCAAAGGCTTTTATTGACAATTACATTAAGTTTATGCAAAAAGTCAATATTTGCAATGTTGACCCTTCTTTTTGAAGACCTCTGCAATTCTCCCTGGCATGCTGTCAATCAACTGCTGGGCCACATACTGACTGATGGTTGCCCAATCTTGCCTAATCACTGCTTGGAGATTATCAGAATTTTTGCATTTTAGTTTGTCCACCCGCCTCTTGAGGATTGACCACAAGTTCTCATTGGTATTATGGTATGGGGAGTTTCCTGGCCATGGACCCAAAATATTGTTATTTTGAACCCAGAGCCACTTAGTTATCACTTTTGCCTTATGGCAAGGTGCTCTATCATGCTGGAAAAGGCATTGTCCGTCACCAAGCTGTTTCGTGGATGGTTGGGAGAAGATGCTCTTGGAGGATGTTTTGGTACCATTCTTTATTTATGACTGTGTTCTTAGGCAAAATTGTGAGTGAGCCCACTCCCTTGCCTGAGAGGCAACCCCACACATGAATGGTCTCAGGATGCTTTACTGTTGGCATGACACAGGACTGATGGTAGCACTCACCTTTCCTTCTCCGGACAAGCGTTTTTCCAGATGCCCCAAACAATCTAAAATGGGATTCATCAGAGAAAATGATTTTACCCCAGTCCTCAGCAATCCAATCCCTGTACCTTTTACAGAATATCAGTCTGTCCCAGATGTTTTTCCTGGCCTTTTTGACACCAGGCCATCTTATAAAAGCCATTGCCTCACTGTGCATGCAGATGCACTCACACCTGCCTGCTGCCATTCCTGAGCAAGCTCTGCACTGGTGGTGCCCTGATACCGTAGCTGAATCAACTTTAGGAGACGGTCCTGGCACTCGCTGGACGTTCTTGGGCACCCTGAAGCCTTCTTTACAACTATTGAACCTCTCTCCCTGAAGTTCTTATTGACCTGATAAATTGTTGATTTAGGTGCAATCTTACTAGTAGCAATATCCTTGCCTGTGAAGCCCTTTTTGTGCAAAGTAATGATGACTGCACGTGTTTCCTTGCAGAAAACCATGGTTAACAGAGGAAGAACAATGATTTCAAGAACTATCCTCCTTTGAAAGCTTACAGTCTGTTATTCTAACTCAATCAGCATGACATAGTGATCTCCAGCCTTGTCCTTATCAACACACTCACCTGTGTTAACGAGAGAATCCCTGACCTGATGTCAACTGGTCCTTTTCTGGCAGGGCTGAAATCCAGTGGAAATGTTGTTTTTGGGATAAAGTTCATTGTCATGGCAAAGAGGACTTTGTGAAAAATAATATTTGTGTCATTCTCAAAACTTTTGCCATGACTGTATATAAAATTACTTGTGTATTATAGAGGTGCCAGATGACTCCACCCACCTGTCATTCCAGGCAGGATTCGGTTATCTTAAGCTCGAATGGGGATCTCAAGATAACCGAAATGAGAGGTGGGCAAATAAACAGACTGTACACAGGAGGCTCCAATTAATGCTTCATTTTCAATGGTCCCTTTAGGACAATAGTCCAGGTACAGTGCCTTTGTAGAGTGTTGGCTTATAGTGCCTACAGTCAGGGGAGGGCTGGTAAATTTTAGCCCAGAGGCAAGACTCACCTATTCAAATTTAAATGCAGGTGGTCCAGTGACCCAGCCCAAGGTAGCCCACTATGGAACCAGCCTGGAGGGCAGATGCCCCCCTGCCCCTCAGCCCAGCCTGCCCCATATCTACAGTACTGGGACCCACATTTATCCTCTCATCTCAACCCCCTACCTCTTCACTGACATGGAATGAGTGGACTATACAGGCTACAGAAGGCTCACCGGCACAACTACGCAGGCATCCCAACACCAGTGCAAAATACCGGCAATACATACACCAGGAGCACCAGTGACATGTGATGATGGTATCATTAATTAGTATTTAAAATATTTATGGCCTTTCAGTTATATCTTCTTCCCTAATTCATATGTTTGTTTTATTAAATTAAATTTGATACAATTCATGAGAAACAATAATCATTTTATAGTGTAAAGCTATTGAGCTTGTAATGTTTATATACAGTTTAATGCATCTTCTACTGAACATTAAACAGAGAATAATGTGTCCCCTGATGCGGACCCGCTTTTTCTTTTGTACGAGTGCACCTTATTGCCTATTCGGCACATTTAAAGGTGTACTCCCACTTTCTAGACCTTTAACCTGCCCTTTTAAAAGGGGAATGCAGCTGTATTTTGAGCTTGAGCGGGACATGAGGACCATCTGTATTTTATGCATCACTATGTGTTTAAAGTATTTATTAAATCAGTCAAAGCGTGCCTAGAAATTCACATTTTGCACTGGACGGTGCGGAGCGAATCGCATCATTTTAGCCCTGCGCCTAGGTACAGAATGATGATTTTTGTCATGGGGGCAGGGCCAAAATTATGCAAATTACATAATTTTGCCTCCCAACGGGCAGTATGCGGGAGGCTTTCTCCCCCGGGAGTCCAGGAGACCTACCTGGAATTCAGAAGTCTCCCAGACATTCCAGGAGAGTGGGAAAGTATGACTTACACCTGTCCTGTAGCCGGTGAAAATGATACAGCTAAAAACACGTACTTAAGATAAACCCAGAACTTGAATCGGACACATCTGCGTAGGCACGCCCTTGGCATGTTCTTACTGTGCATGGATTATGTTCTTCTGCCCCTTCAAATTGTAGGCAGTCATAAGTGTCATTTACATGCAATTGCATTTATTGGGGTAAGTGATGCAGGATACACCACGCAAATGGACTTAGGTCTGAAAAAGAATCAGGCCCACAGTTTGCTCACCCATAAAGATAGGAAAGCCTTCCTAAATGCACATTCTCCTTCCCCACCTTCTTATTTAAATAATCTTGTTCTTCTCAAAACAAATCTTGCTTTTCCATGCAACCATTTTGACCTGTGTATCTATTCAGACTTCTGTAAAATCGTGTACTCGCACACAAATAAGTGCATAGCATCACAAAAGAACATTTGCTTGGCAGATTTGCATTCAGGGGCGGCTGGGCCGGGGGTCAGGGGGGCATCGGGCCCCCGGGCCGCTCAGTCTAACGGCTGTTCGGGCTGGCTCAATATTACCGGCGGCCGCATTACTTGTCAAGCGATGCGGCCACGTCAGCGCACAGGCGGCCGCATCACATGACACGCAATGCGGCCGCATCGCGTGTCATGTGATGCGGCCGCCTGTGCGCCCCCCCGGGCTGAAACTTGCCAGCCCGCACCTGTTTGCATTTGTCATAAATTGATTTTTATTTTATTAATTGACTTTACTTACAACGTTCTCTGTCCTAACCATTCAGTATAAAGCTTGTTTTCCTTTTTTCGGCTGATTTTTGTTTTTAATATATAGAGGTCAATAAAATGTTTTAGATATAAAAAGAAAATAAATCTCTTCATACTATACCATATTTTTTGTACTCTGGCTAAACACACGTAATCAATGCAACTGAATGAATTTCAAATTTACTGTCACATATATTATTTTTCCCAGTGTTGTGCTCATAATTTTACAACAGCATCAACTGCTCAGGTAGCACAGATAAAGAAAAGTGACATATTGTGATCCTTATGAGTGCAATAAATGCCACAATAGTACATAACTGTCACACAGTTGCTATGGAGACACAACAGGCACAAACAAATCCCAAAATGGTGCTCAGCATTCAGTACATATGGTGCTGACAGTGCAAGGGGTCATAGGATAGATTGTATCCAATGTAGCGTTATACTCTGCTAATAGGATGTATGTCATGACAGTAAGTACAGTTCAATTTGCATGTCTGCAGACCTTTTACAGGACACATCTTTCCATAGGAGTGTCCGGCCTATGTGTGCCTTTGCTCTTTCTCCCTGCTGTACCATATTTAATTAGACTTAAAATAAATATTTTTAAAAAAATTGCATCCATTAGAATTCTGTTGACTGCTAAATATAGGCCTCAATTTACGAGTCGCAACTGGAGTTAACAAGTGACAGGTTACTAAACTAATAAAAGTAACTTCAGTCAGTTCAAGTTAGTGCCGCTTAGGAGCCCACTCTTATTTTCTTTCAGATACATCTTACTCAGCATGGAGAACACTGATAGAACTTAGTATTTTGAGGAGAAAAAAACTACTTCCAAACTCGCCCATTATGCTATTTCCCGTATTATTTGATAAATTTGGTAGATGCAATGGTGTTGTTTGTGCAAAAACCTCCGAATGAAAAACAGGTACAGGCAGTGCAGCTGCTGGTGGATGATCAGGGTGAGGCGCGGCCAATCTGCGGCTCTCCAGGTGTTTTGAAACTACAAGTCCTATCATGCCCTGCCAGCTATCAGCTGGCTATCAACCAGCAAAGAATGCTGGGGCTTGTAGTTCATACTTGCCTAGTCTTCCGGAATGTCCCGGAGACTCCTGAATTCCGGGTAGGTGTCCCGGACTCTCGGGAGAGCAGGCAGTTCTCCCGCATCCTGCCCACTTCCTAGAGAAGTAGGCAGGATGTGAGCCTCAATGATGCAATTTGGGAATCATGTCAATTTGGCCAGTCCCCAGCGACAAAATGTCAATTTAGTAGCGGGTAGGGCCAAATGATGCAATCAATTAGTCCCGCCCCCTTCCGCCATCCAGACCCACCCCCTCCTCCGGGATCTCCCGGAGGTTAAAAATTAAGTCAGCAAGTATGCTGTAGTTTCACAACCCCTTGAAAGCCACTGATTGGCCAGGCCTGATCAGGGCAATTTGCTTGGGACATCACAATAGGATGCCTGCTAACATTCCCTATCCCCCCGTCCAGTCCACCCAAGCTGCACTCTAACCAAGCTAAACCATAAACCCAACCTGCCCATACTCCATCCATTTGATGCAAAGCTACGACCCTTTTGGTTGAGAAAAATCAGGGAGTTGCACCTATGTGATGAGAGTGGCAAGAGAGGGTCACAGGAGGCAAAGATACAACGTTTAAATATTTAACATTTTGCTGGAAATATTATAGTATAGATTTTATTCCCATATATAAAGAACATAAGGATAGCTCTGCAGAGCATCGTGTCCTCCTGACCCCAGACTATGCAATTATATACAGTTAGATATGGGAATTCATAATTAGGGTTTCTGTTTTTAACATACATTTTCTACATACCTATAAAACTGCAGTCTGTTGAAGCTATACCCGGTGTATAAATAATGCTGTAAACTATTGATTTCAGTGACTGGAAAAATGTCAAAGTCAGGAAATAACATAAAGAAATATGGAAAGATTAAAGTATAAACCAGCTGCCTTTCTCTCAGAAATCACAGACCACAGACTGTCAGCACAGCCCTCAGTATCAGTGTTACTAGTTATTGCATTCAGTCAGTTCCAGCAAGTGTACAGACCTGGGACAATGACCACAGTGGCAGAATGGTATTTATGGTAAGGCTACATAGGCAAAGCCCAGAGGGACACTCTACTCACTGACATCACTAATATATTTGTATTCACACATTAAAATCATAGGCTGAACATTCAGACATTCAATTATTATGTACATATTGTAATCATTTAGCCATGGGTTGAATTATTTACATTTATTTATATTATACAGATGGGCCATGGTAGCATTTGAGGAAATGGGCACTGCAGCCCCTGGTAGAGAGATAGCACAGAAAGTGTCCTGGGGAACCAAAAATGTAAATCTAGACATGCACAGAAGATAAGTAATTCAGGACCAGTCATATAATAATTGTAGAACACAGGGGCGTATGGGAGGTACCAGTGTATGGGGCCTGGACTGTTTTTAGAAAATTTGGGTATTGCTGTAAAGGGTAGGGTGTTATTTATAATATATGGGGAAGGTATTGTGATACGGGCTGGTACTAGTACTGGTACTAATACTAGTAATACTTATCCCACAGTCAGTGCAATATACATGATGGGCCTGAGTCAGTAAGGAGAGCAAAGCATAAAAAATGAGTAACTTTGCACCTGTGCAAAACCATGTTTCAATGGCGGGGGAGGTAAATTTAAAATGTGGGGACAGATTTAAAGTTGGGGTAGAGCATGTCCTAGATCAACATTAAATTTCAGTGTAAAATAAAGCTATCAAGTATTTGTGTGCTAGATGAAAAACAGCCAATATTTAACTTATGTGCAAAATAATAAACTAATTTACACCCCTTGGATTGTAAAATGGTTTGTCCCAGAGAACATTTACTCATTTTCTTGTCTTCCTTTCCTTAATGACTCAGGCCTGATATCTCTCTCTCTCTCTCTGATAAAGAGTATGTGGGGAGGTCTGATGGGGCATGTGGGGAGGTCTGATGGGGCATGTGGGGAGGTCTGATGGGGCATGTGGGGAGGTCTGTGGGGAATGTGGGGAGGTCTGATGGGGCATGTGGGGAGGTCTGATGGGGCATCTAGGGAGGTCTGTGGGGCATGTGGAGAGGTCTGATGGGGCATGTGGGAAGGTCTGATGGGGCATGTGGGGAGGTCTGATGGGGTATGTGGGGAGGTCTGATAGGGCATGTAGGGAGGTCTGTGATAGGCATGTGGAGCATGTGGGGAGGTCTGATGGGGCATGAAGGGAGGTCTGTGGGGAATGTGGGGAGGTCTGATGGGGCATGTAGGGAGGTCTGTGGGGAATGTGGGGAGGTCTGTGGGGAATGTGGGGAGGTCTGATGGGGCATGTGGGGAGGTCTGATAGGGCATGTAGGGAGGTCTGTGGGGCATGTGGAGAGGTCTGTGGGGCATGTGGGGAGGTCTGTGGGGCATGTGGGAAAGTCTGATGGGGCATGTGGGAAAGTCTGATGGGGCATGTGGGAAAGTCTGATGGGGCATGTGGGGAGGTCTGATGGGACATGAAGGGAGGTCTGTGGGGAATGTGGGGAGGTCTGATGGGGCATGTGGGGAGGTCTGATAGGGCATGTAGGGAGGTCTGTGGGGAATGTGGGGAGGTCTGATGGGGCATGTGGGGAGGTCTTTGGGGTATGTGGGACGGTCTGTGGAGCATGTGGGGAGGTCTGGTGGGGCATGTGGGAGGTCTGATGAGGCATGTGGGATGTCTGATGGGTCATGTGGGGAGGTCTGATAGGGCATTTGGGGAGGTCTGATGGGACATTTGGGGAGGTCTGATGGGACATGTGGAGAGGTCTGATGGGACATGTGGGGAGGTGTGATGGGGCATGTGGGGCATCTGGAGAGGTCTGTGGGGAATGTGAGGCATGTGGGAAAGTCTGATGGGGCATGTGGAAAGGTCTGATGGGACATGTGGGATGGTCTGATGGGGCATATGGGGAGGTCTGATGGGAATCTAGAGGGCATGTGGGGAGGTCTGATCAGCATGTGGGGAGGTCTGATGGACATGTTATGGGCATGTGGGGAGGTCTGTGGGCCATATTATTTTTCTGGGTGTCATGGCTCCATGCTACATCTCTGTGTCCACTGAACCGAGGGGGGGATGGGGATGGTCAAAGAGAGGGGTGACCTGGCCTCCCTCTTCATTTGTACTGGGCTCCACAATTTCTGACGGCAGCCCTGATAGTACAGATAGTACAGGCACAATAGTAAGCAAGGACATCATAGAAAGAGACTAGATTCAAAAGTACAGTTCAGTGTGACTTCTAGTTGCCAGTGCTCTCTAGCAAATTTGTACCTTAAACTGGACATGTCACCTCCAAACTATGGAGGCAACCATTTTTTATATATTGAAACAGCATATACAAGAAATCAGCCAATAGGAACCAGTGATATCAGTGGGCCATGAAACATGAAGCATGAACATTGGATCAGCTCACAAAAATGATTACTTTCCCTGTGTGAAGATGACAGATAGACTTTAATTATAAAAATGATAGAAAAGTATAGTGAGAAACATGACACAGCAATTCAATAAAAGCATTTAGAAACAAAGTTGTACTGCTGGTTCAATAACACAGAAATTCCTAGTTAATACAGATATAAAAGTAAATCAATAAAGATTCAAAAAATTCAAGCAACCCGTTAAAGGAGTCAGTGGCTTTACAGAGTCTAATAAAAGTTAATATATCAAGGCACTCACAATAGCAGTCTCACAAAACAGATACAAGTAGGTAAATAAGGTACAACTCCAGTAACTCTCTTTCTGGCATGCACTAACCCCAAGCCTAGACGAATCAAAGCTGGATATTATAGAACAAACACATGAACATCTCGTTTTTCCTTCATCGGCTGTACTGAAGACATGCAGGACAAGGATTTCCAGAAAGATAGAGGGTGCTTGAACAAGCGGAAAAACAAAAACGGCAACAATTTATAATAGTGCGAAGGTTTTTATTAAAATTAACAAACTGAAAGTAGTTGCAGTCACATAGTAACAAGCATATACAACAGGCAGGCCATTCTGATTTCAATTAAATCAACGCAACTAATTCAAGAGGCAATGAAGTCTGTCCTAAAGAAATGTAAATATACTTGACATTTGGGAACTCTACCTATAACACTAGTATAACATACTGTCTCACGTATAAATCCACCATACTACTAGAGATCGGCCGTGTCTAAATTTGAGGCACGGAGTCTAATGGGAACCTTGGTTTTCTGAAGGACTTCACTACAGGAAACGTACAAATATTGGTCCCCAGAGCTATCCTCACTAGGCAGCAGCTGTCTATACAGAACGATGAGACAGGAACCAAAGTCAACATATAGATCAAGGTTGAAGCAGGTAGCAATGGTTCAAAGGCCTGGCTCAGGATCACTACCAAAAAAAAGTAGAGTTGAGGATAACAGTAAGTTAGACAGAGTAATGCACAAAGCACAAATAAAGGCCAACACAACCTTTTGATCAGACACACCAAACAATAGACTGAACTAGAGGAGAGACTGACATCACAGACCTGTGACGGAACACTTACTCACGTCATAATAAAGCTATAATAACCTATATATAATTCTAATAACTCTGGCCCGTACGTCTGTAAAAAGCTATCAACTGGGCATGCTCAATTAGCAGGAAACACGGGCATAGCATCTGAAATAGCGATAACACAAGGACAAGTTTGTTACACAAGCAAGGAATTGATGGCACATTATTATATAAACAGATATATTAGTCATGTTCTACTTCTTTTTCCTGTGGCACAGTAAATTGCCATTTTCTCCTAACTATGCAGCGAGCATTCCTTTGTTATGAGTTACCACATTTATGTGAAAGTCAGTTGCTATTACTCAGCGTGCTCAGAACGTGTCTATGAACCCAGTGCCTCTGTTTATAATGCCATTTGGCCCAGGCACCATCTGCAAATTCTTTTTACAGTCCCAGGGAGCAGGGGCCACATTCCCACTTCTTATTCATATTTCCGTTTCTATTAAGAACGCCCACAGAACTCTGACAGTGATGGCACTTGGAAACCATGTGGAAAAAATTAGAAAAACCACAATGAGGCTCCTGTACACACGCTGCCCAGTTTGGACCTTAATGACCTTTCACACCATCATTTCCTACAGTTTATTTTTTTTGTACACTGATTTCTAATATGTTGTGACCTTATGTCTGTAGCTAGGGTTTTATGTACTTTATGTGTGCCGCTCTGTCATTTCTCATTTAGCTACTAAACAGGATCTTCCTTTCTTACCGGAAATTTTAGCTGCTCTATTTACAGCAACTGCTCGTCAACTCTCTTATAGATGTTAAAAAGCTCTCACTAGGATAGATATGAAAACTGTGTTAAGAACAGCACACTTTATAGATAGCAATAGTAACAGTGCCACCTACAGTATCATTGTTCATACTTGCATCAAATATTTTTATCTGATCTAACATTACTTGGTCACTTGCAAACTGGGCCTTGGTAGTGAGATTGATGTGATATAACTGGATTCTGCAAAAGGCTTCATACCAGAGGTTCCCAAACTTTTTCAGTTCGCGGCACCCTTAGGCACCCCTAATCCAAAATAATTACTGAGCAGTCCCGTTTTATAAGTAGTTGGGTCAAAATAACGTTATAAGTATTTAGGTCAGGACAGAAATACTCATTAAGTTGTTTGCATAAATCCTACACATAAATCAAAGGGAAAATAATATTTTTATATATTTTTAAAAATTATATTTCTGTCAAAGAACAAATTACAGCTATTATCAAGAAGAATAAGATTAAACAAAATAAAAACAACAATATGTACAAAGATTATTACACTGTGCCCCTTCACCATTACACTGTGCTCTTTCATGATAACACTGCCCCTTTCCCATTACACTGTGCCCCTTCACCATTGCACTGTGCCCCTTCATGCTCACATTGTGCCCCTTCACCATTACACTGTGCTCCTTCATGCTCACATTGTGCCCCTTCACCATTACACTGTGCTCTTTCATGATTACTCTGCCCCTTTCCCATTACACTGTGCCCCTTCACCATTGCACTGTGCCCCTTCATGCTCACACTGTGCCCCTTCACCATTACACTGTGCTCCTTCATGTCCTCACATTGTCCCTTCTTGTCCTCACACTGCCCCTTCATACTCACACTGCCCTTTCATATCCTCACATTGTCATCATCATCATCATCATTTATTTATATAGCGCCACTAATTCTGCATCGATGTACAGAGAACTTATTCACATCAGTCTCTGCCCCATTGGAGCTTACAATCTAAATTCTCTAACATACACACACACACACACACACACACAGAGAGAGAGAGAGACTAGGGTCAATTTGATAGCAGCCAATTAACCTACCAGTATGCTTTTGGATTGTGGGAGGAAACCCATCCATGCACCCTTGAGCTTATAGACAACACTGTGGTTCCACGCAAACACGGGGAGAACATACAAATTCCACACAGATAAGGCCATGGTCAGGAATCGAACTCATGACCCCAGTGCTGTGAGGCAGAAGTGCTAACCACTAAGCCACTGTGCCCTTTATATCCTCACTTTGTCCCTTCATCTATTCACATTGTCCCTTCATGTCCTCACACTACCCCTTCATGTCCTCGCATTGTCCATTCATGTCCTTACATTGTCACTTCATGCCCTCGCATTGTCCCTTCATGTCCTCACATTGTCCCTTCATGTCCTCACATTGTCCCTTCATGTCCTCACACTGTCCCTTCATGTCCTCACATTGTCCCTTCATGTCCTCACACTGTCCCTTCATATCCACACACTGTCCCTTCATGTCCTCACACTGTCCCTTCATGTCCTTACATTGTCACTTCATGTCCTCACACTGACCCTTCATGTCCTCACATTGTCCCTTCATGTCCTCGCATTGTCCATTCATATCCTCACATTGTCCCTTCATGTCCTCACATTGTCCATTCATATCCTCACATTGTCCCTTCATGTCCTCACATTGTCCCTTCATGTCCTCACACTGTCCCTTCATGTCCTCGCATTGTCCATTCATATCCTCACATTGTCCCTTCATGTCCTCACATTGTCCATTCATATCCTCACATTGTCCCTTCATGTCCTCACACTGTCCCTTCATGTCCTCACAATGTCCCTTCATATCCACACACTGTCCCTTCATGTCCTCACACTGTCCCTTCATGTCCTCACATTGTCCCTTCATGTCCTCACATTGTCCATTCATATCCTCACATTGTCCCTTCATGTCCTCACAATGTCCCTTCATATCCACACACTGTCCCTTCATGTCCTCACACTGTCCCTTCATGTCCTCACATTGTCCCTTCATGTCCTCGGATTGTCCCTTCATGTCCTTACATTGTCACTTCATGTCCTCACACTGACCCTTCATGTCCTCGCATTGTCCCTTCATGTCCTTGCATTGTCCCTTCATATCCTCACATTGTCCCTTCATGTCCTCACACTGCCCTTTCATGTCCTCACACTGCCCCTTCACCATTTCACTGCGCCCTCCATTGTTGTTTCCAATCACCATTTCACCTCCGTTCCTTTACTTTACTTACTTGGCCTTCTCTCTTCTTTTTCTTCTGTCTTCTTTCTTCCAGCTTCTCTCTCCTGACGCTACTCACTGAATATGTCAGACATGATGACGTCACGCCAAACATTCAGTGAGAAGAGAACAGGGAGCAGGATGCAGGGTCCCGGGCGCTGCCAGATTGCTTTTTTTTTTCTTCCCTTGCCGTGGTACCCCTGTGACAACGCCACGGCACCCCTGGGAGCTGCGGCGCACGCTTTGGGAATCGCTGCTTTATACTGTTCCATAATAGTGTGGTGCATAAGATGAGATTTATAGATCTAGGGGTAAAAGTATGTACTGCATTTGGGTATAAACCATGTGAAGGATAGGAGGTAAAAGATAAAGGAAACATATACAAACTAGGCTAAAGTTGTTACTGGGCTACACACAGGGATCAGTATTGGACCCTGTCCACTTCAGTCTACTTATTCTTGTAGATGACCTTGAAAATGAAGTGTCCATATACACAGTTCCAGGCAGCGGTTGCAAAGATGAACAAAATCCTGGGATGCATAATAAAGCACATAATGCAAACAAGGTATCACCAATTTCTAAGTCACTAGTTAGACCACATCTTTGATATGGTTTAGGGACCTCACATAAGAGTATCCCTTACCACACACATCCCAGGAAAGATAAAAGCACTACATGAGTAAGATGAAATTGTTTAACTCCAGGCGACCACCTTAGATGTAGCTAAATTTGACAACTGTCTGAGTTTTTTTATGCCTTCCTATTGTTCAACACAATTAGAATTTATGAAATGTTGAACTTTATGCACCTGAGTCTTTTTTTCAGTCACAGTTGCCTACTCTCCCAGAATGTCCACAGGACTCACAAATTTCTAGGAGTTCTCCCAAACCCCCGGAAGAGCAGTACAGCCTCCACAATCCAGTTCACTTCCCTAGTGAAGTCGATGGAGGCAGGCTTGAAGATGCAATTCACAGTGAAACGTGTCATCCTGGCCCAACCCCTCCGCTGTGTGGTGACACACATTACGGCTTTATGTATAGGCTGTGGGACTGCCATGACGTAATACAGGCAGTCACCAGGATCTTAAATGAATATAGTAGTGAATAGCGACGCACAAAAATCTGCAGCCAATACCTATATCAATAAGGGTTCCACCCAAAACCCATTCAAAAGTACATACAATACACAAAAAAGATATGGCAATACGGAGCTGATCTCTTGCACATAGAGATGGTACCAATAGGAAAATTCTTCAAAAGTGTGTCTATTCCAAAAAACACTAGTACACAAATAATGGTAAATAACAACCTTACATAATGGTAAATAACAACCTTACATAATACAGTCCCACAGATGACACTTCTTCAAATTTTCAGAAAAAAAGTCACTGATATACTTGATGTTACTAAATGATAACTTGTAATGGTATTTAGGTAACATGGGTAGAATATAAAATATAAAGGAAACAATGATAGTGTAGTATTTTCGAAAATACAGGCATGGCCAAAAGTTTTGAGAATGGTATAATTATTGGTTTTCACAAAGATTCTGCTTCAGTTTTTTTAGACCTTTTTGTCAGATGTTGCTATGGTATACTAAAGTAAAATTACAAGCATTTCATAAGCATTAAAGGCTTTTACATTAAGTTTATGCAAACAGTCAATATTTGCAGTGTTGACCCTTCTTTTTGAAGACCTCTTCAATGTCCACTCCCACCAGTGCAGAGCTTGCTCAGTTATGGCAGCAGCTAAGTGTGAGTGCATCTGTACGCAGAGTGAGGCGAAGATTTTTGGAGGATGGCCTGTTATGAAGAAGGCCAGCAAAGAAGCCACATCTCTCCAGGAAAAACATCAGGAATAGACTGGTATTCTGCAAAAGGTACAGGGCTTGGACTTCTGAGGATTGGGTTAAAGTCATTTTCTCTGATGAACCCCATTTCAGACTGTTTGGGACATCTGGATTAACCTGTACGGAGAAGGAAAGGTGAGTGCTACCACCAGCTCTGTGTCATGCCAACAGTAAAGCATCCTGAGACCATTCATGTATGGGGTTGCTTCTCAGCCAAGGGAGTGGGCTCACTCACAATTTTGCCTAAGAACACAGCCATGAATAAAGAATGGTACCAAAACATCCTCCAAGAGCAACTTCTCCAAACCAACTAAGAACAGTTTGGTACGATCAATGCATTTTCCAGCAAAGGCAAAAGTAAGGCAAAAGTGATAACTAAGTGACTTGGGGATCAAAACATAGAAATTTTGGGTCCATGGCCAGGAAACTCCCTAGACCTTAATTCCATTGAGAACTTGTGGTCAATCCTCAAGAGGCTGACAAAATTCTGACAAACTCCAAGCATTGATTAGGCAAGAATAGGCAGCCATAAGTCAGTATGTGGCCCTGAAGTTGATTGACAGCATGCCCGGACGAATTGCAGAGGTCTTCAAAAAGAAGGGACAACACTGCAAATATTGACTCTTTGCATAAACTTAATGTAATTGTCAATAAAAGCCGTTGACACTTATGTAATGCTTGTAATTTTACTTCAGTATATCATAGCAACATCTGACAAAAAGGTCTAAAAACACTGAAGCAGCAAACTTTGTGAAAACCAATACTTGTGTCATTCTCAAAACTTTTGGCCATGGCTGTATATACATACACCCTGTGTCAACAATACCTACACCATATAAGTGCCAGAAATTGTGTACAGTCTCCAAGTTCCCAAGCCACTGAAAACCCCTGAGTGAGACAACAAGATGAGATTTACATATGCAAATATTCTGAGGGGATCTCCTTCATCTTTGGTTCGAAGGCCCTATTGAAAATGCACTTACACAAATGCAAATCGAGTAGATAACAAAACCACTTCGGCACCAGGATCTTCTCACCTCATTCCTTAAAGTTCCTCTCCTCAATTACTCCTGAGTGTTGGTATACAGAGTCCCATAAAGAAACAGCCCATAGCATGCAAGTCCACACCGTCCTTCTCTTGCACTGGTGATGAATCGTGCTGGAACCTTGGTATTCGCTTCTATCACTCTTACCTTCTGACGCATTTCAACCTTTGCATTATAGGTCTTTCTCAAGGCTTAGGGATCTCTCCAACTTCTCTAAAAAATTTTCAAGTATGGCCTAAGTAAGCATGTAGCTATGTATATAAAATGGGGCCTGGCTAGTACTAAAATGAAACAAATAGAAACTTGAAGCAAAACATGAATTCCTCCATTCCCTCAAAAGGAGAAGATCTGGCCTGGAGCATGTTAATCAGCCTAACTCATATGCTAATCTCTCTGTGAGCATTTTCATCAGCATAGACCAGAAAGGAGCAATGACTGGGTGACAGCTCCGCTGCCCGTGGAGTGATGAACCCACAGGTGTGCTCTTCACTGTTCCCTCTATCAGGCAAATACAGGTAGAAAATGCATGTTTTTCCCCATAGATTTTTGGGAGTTATTTAGTTAAATAACATCCATTCCATACTACATATACCTGCTAGTGGCAAGTCACCTTTAAATATAGCTCCCTTTTCAGTAACCAGTAACCTAATAGTCTAATACAGCTGACTGTAGCCAGTAGGAACAGCATTGGTTCAGAATTTCCCAGATGTAAAGTAGGCTATATAAATTAAACTTAATAATAATAGATATATAGGCAGTGGTACATGCCACACTTATTATATTGTATGTACTACCTCTCTGTGCATTGCTGCATAATATATATATATATATATATATATATATATATATATATATATATATATACATACATATATATGCAATAATAATAACGCTGGGTGCTTCCCAAGGAAGGGAAGTGTTACTCTCCTAATGACCCGGCTTGTGGACTAACTGGTTAGAGGCAATGTTATTCAGCTACCCGAGTCTCCATAGCAGTAAGATAATGGATAAACGTAATGGGCCCGATTCAGAGTTAGACGTATGTCTGTTTGGTTAGCGTATATTTGCTTTTTTTTCACTACGCATGCTCAGACATTGAACCTATGCAACTACGGCTATTCAGACCTGGGACTTTTTGGCACTTACCAATCATGACGGTAGAGGGGGGGGGGGATTCTAATCTAGGCAATGTACAGTAAGGGCGTGTTCATGCAATTGTGTACGGATTCAGAATGGGACATGGTCGCAGATATGGCTGAAAAAGGGGTTTTATTTGCGAGTGGTCAGGCTCAGGTGTAAGTAGCAGATGAGGATGATCATGATGGTCTGAACTAGCAAACGTCTTGTAATTCGAGATTTGCTAATTATTCGCTGACGATTATTTAGGCTCTAGTAGTCGCTTGGCCAGAGATTAGGATTTGCCGGGTGGGTTGTAGCAAACATAAAATAAATATTAACTTTTGCACACCTGTCGGGAGGTTGCTCCTGCTGTATTAGCTGGTTATTCATGTTTAAATGATGCTTCATAGCAATTGTGCTCATAATATATAAAATAATAGGTTTTTGTACATGGTCACAATTTGGACGTAAAAGGGGTGTGTCTGTTGTCAAGCGGACCCATCGGCTACTAATTTAGACCTGGGAGCATCGTCAACACTGAATACAGCGTACATATGCATACATTTGCTTGCAACTTTTTCAATCGCAAGTTAAGCTTATGCTTGCGTTCTACTCTGAATCAAGCTCAACGTTACTATTGACATCAGGCAACCTCTGGAGCAATACTTCCATAGTTTCCTACTCTCCCAGAATGTCCGGGAGACTCCCAAATTTCTGGGAATCCTCCCAGACTCCCGGGAGAGCAGGGCAACCTCCCACATTCAGCATCCTTCGTTAGTTAACAGGGTGGGGCGGGGCTTAGTGACGCGATTCTCGCGTCATTGTCGTCCCGTCCCTGTTGGAATAGGGTAAAATTGTGTTGCCTGTTTAGGGGACGGGTCCAAATAATGCAATTTGGTGAGCCCCGCCCCACACACCCACCTGCCCCCGGGATCTCCTGGAGGACACCAACCAAAAGTTGGTAACTATTAATAATACTCAAAATGAGGTACCTAATATTTTGAAAGACAAAATACCCCTCACTCCTGCTGCTAATACCTTGTGGTGGAGAACTGCATTTAACTCTACCAACTGCATCAACAATTGCACAACACAGCCTGCTGATCTGAGTTTACTTATCATCTATCACTTCTACCACTCTCAAGCTGTGCCCACATCTCTGTATATCCCAGCAGGCACATCCATGAGCTGATCTTGCAAGCAGAAGCTAAAGGCCCCACGGTTAGTTATGTTTGTTGTCATTAGCACTTTGCTCTTCTGTTTCAGAAGTCAGGGCCACCCAATTAGAAATGTAGAACACTGTGTGCAGGGTCTTGACAGTATAATGGCTATGATGTAACAGGGGAACAGCGCTCCCAATTCACTTTTATGATAGACTGACTGAGTGTATCATCGCCCTTACTGACATATGTCTTGTCTTGTACTTCAGGCAAGTGAGAGCAAGACTGTCATAAGAAAGCAATTGTTTCCGGGTCACTCATGTTTATACCAATAAAATCTGAAAATTGTGAGATTGATGGGGTTTCCTTCAGTGCTGCACTTAGTACACTCAGTAGACAGAAGCCAGGTGGGTAACAGTGGTCCATACAAGCAGCCAAATAACAGATTTAACCACATGGCTTTGGAAGAGGATATAGTTATAAGCATAGGAATAGCTCGTCAATAGATGCTAACTCTTAATTGCCTCCCACAATAGCCTGGAAATGAGGGTTGCATGGCAGCACCATGAGTGATACCATGAGTGGCTTGTACGTGTTTCCCAGAACAAACACTGGAAAAGTTTCTCTGACCTGTCACTATAAACAGTGCCAGATTAAGGGAATGGAGGCCCCTGGGCTAAGAGGGCCTCCATCAGGGGCGGATCCAGACTTTTGCTATACCCCGGGCGATTTTTAGGGGGGGGGCGATTTAGGCCCCGCCCCCTTTCTAATTTCTAAGGCTGCCGGCGGCTGCACGGTATGTGCAGGTCCGCTCGGCAGTGACAGTGTGCTGCCCCGCTGCTCTGATTGTGTTTAAAACACAATCAGAGCAGCCGGGCAGCACACTGTCACTGCTGAACGGACCTGCACAGTGTGCAGCCGCCGGCAGCAAGCCCCGATCGCCCCCCCCCCCCTGGATCCGCCACTGGCCTCCATTCCCCCATGAGGGCCCCCCCCCCCCCCCCGTGATCCGAGCTGCCCGCCCCCTGCCCCCCCGTGATCAGAGCTGCCCGCAAACCTACCTCCTTCTCCGGCGCGCTGTACGCTCTTTACTGAGGAGATCTCGTGAGAGTGAGACTCACGAGATCTCCTCAGTAAGGAGACTACAGCGCTCCGGAGAAGTACTGCAGTGAAAGTGCTCAGCAGCACTGATCGCGCCGGGGGCGCCCCCGACCGATCACTACTGCTGCTGAGCACTTTCAAGGGCCCCCTGGATGCCATAGGCCCCTGGGCTGTAGCCCAGTTAGCCCTATGGTTAATCCGGCCCTGACTATAAATAAACATTTTCTGGTTCAAAAAATATCTACAAACTACCAATGGTCATGCTTACTTTATGTCCAAGCTTATTTTTGTAATCAATGTCTTTTCTACGCATGGCCTATTCTTTTTCTATAGTTCCTGCTTTGCCCACATGCAAATAAGATGCAGTCTGGTATATAAGAGAGGGGAGTGGGGGTGAGAGCAGTGTCGGCACATCTCTCTTAATTCATTGCATTCCGCGCTGCTGCACCAGATGGAGGGCAGTACGGCACTGGGGAAAATGTGAGCATACACTAAATACAATATTTAAATGAAATCTCTCTCTCTCTCTCTCTCTCTCTCTATATATATATATATATAGTATATATATTGTGTGCTTGATATCATAGCAAACATTACTTTTTATTTTTTGCACTGAATCTCTGCCCTTTTACAACAACTAATGTTCAGCACCCACTACCCTGAGTATAACAGTGTTACTGATGATGGCATGTACAGTTTAACGGATGAGGAAACTCAGTATTTTCTTACATTACACCAGGGGGTAAATGTATCAATCTGTGGGTTCTTCAACACCCGCGTGTTCAGCCTCTTCCGCGATTAAATTTCAAGCGGCGCTGCATAATCTTCCATTTACCCCCAGATGTGGTAAGAAACGAACGATTGGTCTGATAAATGTTTTATCTGCTAGAATAATACAGAATAAAGGGATTCCTACTTCAGAAACTATAACAGTGACTGTAAAAAAATGCATCACTTCTGAATTGGTGTTAAGGCTGAATAATTGCTTTTATTCAGGCAAGGAACACTGAGGTGTCTTCAAATATCCTTATTATCTATACTGTATAACTAAGGGAAACCTCAACGCATAGCCAGGATGCAACAGGTCTTTGAAAAGGGAGCAGCATCAATTGAATCCCTCAATCCAATTTCCTGTTTGTTGTCACTTAAAGAATAAACCCAGGGGAATTGAATGCTCTGTGACTCATCTATCCACATTGCTAGTCTGAATGTTTATATGAACATGCAGACACAAACACTTTGAACTGTTTATCTCTTAATATTTCTATATGAAGTATTTTCAGGATACTGGGGTTATTACAGCTAAATAATATATACAAGACCTATTTGATAACTTTTTCATTATATAGTTTGTTTTTTTTGTATATTAAACTGCACTTATCAATTAAATGCAACCAATTTTTGTGCTTAACCAATATTTAGACATTGCAGCCTATCATCGATTTTGTATGAGGTACTGAATATTTAGAGATAAACCAGCTTAAATAAAAACAGTTGAGACTCATGAAACAGCAAAACATTTGAGTAGCTAGTTCATTGATGGTCATTTCTAACATGATTTAATGATACGCAACCAAAGATACTAAATACTTTATCTGCGCTGCATTTGTGTGACAGATATTATAAATAGAACACAATTTATTCTGTTACTTACAGCTCTATGGGGCATATTCAATTGTCCGAAAGTCCACCCGCGTAAAAACTACTACCGATATTACGGTAGTAGTTAGCTGGATTTCAGCTGAAATCCAGCGAGAAAATTACCGTATTAACGGATTTTCCGCGCACTATTACCGTAATAATGGTAATAGTGCACAAACGCGGGATTTTCGGCATTTCCGCCAACAATTGAATACGCCCCTATATGTCTGTGGTGCTCTGTGCAGACAGAGTTGCCCCCACGCTACAGACACTGTTCCTCAGCTTTTTACCTGGTGTGGAGCAGGGGGTGGCATAGTCAGACTGGGAGTGTGGAGCAGGCCCAAAGCCACACTCCCAGCCTATTACCAACATGGTGGAGTAGCAGCATCAGGGAGCGTCACAGGTAAGGAGCTGCTGGCTGTTGCCCCTCCATGTTAGCGGTCTGCGTGGAGTCACCACAAGAGAAATAAAAACACTAAATGAGGGATATTATGTCACTTATTCAGGGCCTGATACATTAAGGAGCGTAAATGCAAATCCATGCCGTGTTTTGCATAAAATTGATCTGAGCATGCTCAGAAACGGACTATACGCCAGTGAACGCAAGTGCATGCAATTCATCCTCGAGCGCATAGGACTCTTCCAACAGCCAAGGACGGAACGTGGGAGAGAAGGAGCGTATGCACAAGGTCAATGTACAGTGAGGTCAAGCTCTCCCACACCCATCTGATTCAAGTTTCGGGTATTTCTCAGGTACGTATTTAGCCTTATTACTTGAACCCGCTACAGGTCAGATTTAAGTGCCGATTGATAGTGATGCGGGCCAGGTATGCGTGTCAGAACGTGTGTTTACAATTAAGAGCAACTGTAAAAATGCTACAGTATGCATTAACAATATCCTGATATAATTTTCCTGTACAAAAATAAAAAATAAAAATTTCCAATATATTTTTAAGAATGATTATATTATTAACAGCTATTAATGTATTAATATATATATATATATATATATATATATATATATATATATATATATATATAAATATATATATATATATATATATGTGTGTTCTGATGGGACTTCACATATACATATGCATTGTGCACATCCTGCAGTGTGTTGTGTCTGATACCCGTTTTCAACTATACACGATTCTTCAGACCCGCTTGTCCTTGAATACAGACCTACTTAAGTGCAATATCCACACTCCAAAAACATACTGGTAGGTTAATTGGCTGCTATCGAAAATTTACCCTAGTCTCTACCTCTCTGTCTGTATGTATATGTCTATGTGTGTGAGTGTGTGTCTATATTAGGGAATTTAGACTGTAAGCTCCAATGGGGCAGGGACTGATGTGAATGAGTTCTCTGCACAGCGCTGCGGAATTAGTGGCGCTATATAAATAAATGATGATGATGATGATGATGATGAATATCCGTTCAATTAAAAAAAATACAAATTGTGTTCACTTTGCATTCTTTAATGAATAAGGCCATCAGTGTTTTAGGTGCCCCTTAACCCTTGGTGCCCAAGGCGACCAACTAGGTTTGCCTAGAGGTAGCTAAGGTTCGGCAATCACCAATAATATGCCAAAAGTTGCACTATGACACTTGCCAATAATCCTCATTTTCCAGTGACAGTCATAGATTTCAACAGGGACAAAGCTTCACCAAAAATAAATGAATTTTGGTAGAAAGGATGCCACTTAATTTGTCCCTAATTGTTGACAAGTAAAACTACTATTTCCTAAGTACAATGTCTTTTCCATTTTTACATGAAAGTCAAGGGGGATAATAAAGTGCAAATGTTCAGCAATCACCCAATTAGGCATACATTTTATTATTTAGATTAGTCACAGCTAGTTGCTGCACAATTGCACTTTGTTAGTAAATAACCAATATATTATTCAAAGAGAATTATAGCCTAACTAGAAAAGGAGCCTATTTGTTTTCTCTCTAGATCATTTTGTTTTAAATGCTTTTTCATTTTAAAGCAAATAATAAAGAACTCCTTTAAAATTAATTTTATTTCCAATAACAATGATCTGTTTACATATCTTCTGGCCATGTGCTGTATTTCTATTCTGTTTTGTGGCTGTCATTTACTTTAGTTGCAGGTTTGTATTTATTTATTTTTTTTAAAAAAATTAAGTGTATTTAATTATAATTTAATTGTATACTTTGGTTCTAACTAAAGACTTGTACACAAAATACATTTACTTGTCTATGGTGGACAGTAAGGCATACAGCTGCTGCAGAACTTCTTCGAAAGCAGCTTTAGTCTTATAGCGCAGAAAAAACCCCACAAAGAGGTTCTGCAGAATCTGAAATTTGGTACACACTAGTTCCAGACCTATTTTATTTTTAGATATACCCAGTTTACTGCAGCAGACATATTGAGGGATTCTGGTTGCTTTGTACGGGCTAGTAAGACTTATCAGCTCTGTCAGTCAAAAATCTATTAGCAGGACCCTACTAGCTACCCCCAAGTTAGCCATACAGCACTGCTGCGCGGCTAGATGTGGTGGATAGCTGCATCCCCCTGTGGCGAGTAAGGAAGATTGTTTGTAAATTATCCCTGGCTGAGCTGGAGCAAACTCCACGGGGGAGAGAGGGGAGAATGGGGGTGGGAGGGTAGTGTAATGACAGGGGGAGGGGTAACACACAGCAACAACAAGCACTTGGAGTGCACTATAAAGCCCATTTGACACGCTGGGCGTCTACACACAAATAGATTGGAGCGAGCAGTCTCTGTAGCTCAGGGGTAGTAGATACAGGGGGCAACAGCCAAAGGGGGCGGGGACAGGGTGCAAATAACTACAGCGGGAAATCCAGATAGACTTTTTAGATGTGCCAGGTAAGAGACTTCATGGAGAGCTGATTGTAATGAGACTTGTGTGGAATGGATACAGCGCACACTCTGGAGCGCACAGCAACTGCCTGCCCGAGCTAAGCAAACACTGAGCCCGGAGCAAGAAGACTTCTGTCTGAACCAGGGGCCAACACCGAGTGTCATAGAAATGACAAATATTCCTAGAGCTTCCTTCTGATTCCTAAATGTCAGACTGCACGTGGAGCACAGCTGGACAATAACCTCCTGTACCGTGCAGTCCCCCCTCCGTGCTAGGATATCAGTGTCTGCAGTGCGCCCTCCTACTGGATCTGGCTCATTGGGATATTGCACACCTATTACCTGCGCACACTTGGATTGGGTGCTACGTCATTTCGGGGTGAGTCTTGGGGTGCAGAAAGCAGCCCATGTTAACTCTGGATCTCAGCTGGCTCAAGGAAGTCCTGCCCGTTGCTAAACTGCCTCCACCCCCGGCTTGGGGAGACCCTCACTCGCCCCCTCCCCTGTAGCTTTCCCTGGGGCTTTGTTCCTTCCTGTCCCGCAGTGGCTCCTATTTGCTGCGGTGGTGGCGGTGGCTCCTCCGGCTCCTCCACCCAGCCGGCACCCCTGGATCCGGAGAGCGGGGGTGCAGCTGGCCCGAGTGAACGGGCACTGAAAACTGGACGCATCAAGAGGATGGTGCGGCTGGCAGCTGAGCTACTCCTGTTGTTAGGACTTCTACTACTCACTCTGCACATTACTGTGCTTAGAGGCAGCCCAGCCAGTCCTGCCAATGTCAGTCAGCATCAGGTATTTAAATTACTTGTTATCAAATTATATAGTTTTAATGGTGACACCACACTATTCTGTTGTTGATATACAGTTTTTAGTCATATGGTTTATATTTTCTTATTGGCTATATAGGCTACTAGGAAACTAACAATTATATATGTTAAATATCCATAGACTGTATTTATAGATGACGTTCATCCCCGTTCAGTTTTGGAACGATTAACTCATTAACCTCACACTCTATAGTGGCCATGAAGTTGTGTTGTGGTGTTTTTGTTGTGTTGTTTTTTTTTTATGATATTATCCACTTAGCTGATGTTGAATCTTATTTGCTGTGAGTGACAGTTGCAGTTCCTCAGTAGCTACATGCTTAAATTCTATAAATAATTAAAACCTTCCTGTTGGTGTTACACTTTAAATTTGCAAGGTATATAATTATTCATTGCATTACTGAATGGCTGGAAGAATATGATGTAAATTGTAGTTCACCATTCGCTACAAAGCTACATGCAGCTTCAGTCTCCTCTAAATTTTGGTAGCAGAATCCCTATTTAATAGAGACTTGGCACAAGTTTAAAAAAAATCCTAGCGTCTGTCACTTCAGAAACTGCTGCCATATGGTTATTACTTTCATTTATGGTGAACCGAAATGATGAGATTATAAAGTCTTCTTAACAGACAGATTAGGGATACAATTTATGCTCTGCAGCCCAGCAAACTCCAAACATATGGACATCAAAGATGCATCCACTAAAGTATTTGGGTGAAAACCTAGAGCATAATTAAATATAGTTTTAAATTGTCTTAAAATAAGACTGATTGATGTAACATATATAAAAAAAAAAAAGATTAAATAAGCACAGGCACACAAAATCTCTCTCATTGGGCAACAGTTGCCTTGACTATGTCAACCTCTTTGTGCCCTGACCAGAAGAACACTTGTTTTCTTCTTATGCAGTGAGTAAATGTCTCAACTATTTTCTTTCACATATATGATGTCAGAATTTCAACACTTGTTCCAAGGGTCATATCTGGGAGTAAAGAAAAATAAGGGATCACAGTTGGTAAATATGGTGCAAAAGGAAATAAAACATTTTTTACTCCAAAGAAACTTCTATAAATGTACCCCTAAGTATTTTCTAACAACTGCTTAAAATGGAATTTGTAGTAGTCAAACTATTTCTGTTGCCTGTCACTCCAATTGTAGCCCTATCAGTCTGACGTGTATGAGTGATGGCTGGGGTGATGCCCTTGCGGAATAGAGTTGGGGGTGCAATATTGATATTAAAAACATTTCTGACATATTTCAGACAGAATCTTAATGTGCTTTTCAGGGATACACTTTTTTTTTTTTTTTTTTTTTTTTTAGTAGTGATTAAGTTTAACCTATAGTATCATTCCAGTGCTCTATCTGTTGTTCTGTTATGGAGATGAACACATTGAAGCAATTGTAACAAGGAAGTTGAAAATGAGGTCCTAGGATGTGCTGCTACTAGTGCATATCCCATCTCGAGTGTTTTGTAATGCAACTTCCACCGTGATGACAATGGTTTATAGATAATGTATGTGTTTCCAACCTCATCCTATAGGGAAATATTAGTGGCTAGAACTCCTTGGTCCATCTACTGTGTAAATGTTGACCTTTCTATTTATTCCTTCATAACCATTCTGCAGGTCTGTTATAATGGGTAAGATTGGTAGTTGGACAGGGTCAAGTTAAAGCCATTCCTGTCCCTAATGCCACTCTAGGCTACCACTGCTGCAGAGGTTTATACAGAGGTGTTCATATGACTGGCATCTGGAGGAGACTGTGGATGCGTAGTATGAGATGTCCACGTGCTGTCTTCTGTCTTGAGCACATGGTACCAGCAGGGAGAATGGGGATAGGAGGACAGTTATTCCAGGAGCCAGAATTTGCTGCTGACATGATTGTCAGCAGGAGATATGGTGGACAGGGTACAGTGTGTTTCTCTTGGTGTCGCTGTAGAGGAGCAGCAGAAATAGGAACTTGTTCTGATCCCTGGCGCACCCAGATTCTGCTGCCTGAGGGCAGCACAGTGGCCTAGTATTTAGCACTTCTGTCTCACAGCGCTGGGGTCATGAGTTCAATTCCTGACCATGGCCTTATCTGTGTGGAGTTTGTATGTTCTCCCTGTATATGCGTGGGTTTCCTCCGGGTGCTCCGGTTTCCTCCCACACTCCAAAAACATACTGGTAGGTTAATTGGCTGCTATCAAAAATTGACCCGTGTGTGTCTATATTAGGAAATTTAGACTGTAAGCTCCAATGGGGCAGGGACTGATGTGAGTGGGTTCTCTGTACAGCGTTGCGGAATTAGTGGCGCTATATAAATAAATGATGATGAGGTGACTTTTGTTCCTGGCCATTCCATCCTAAACCTATCAAGTTCAAGTTGGCTTCACCTGGAATCAAAGGTGTGTGGCTATTAACATGTATATAAATGTCCTATTGGTGTGTAATTAATAAATATACATGCATTTTATGGCAGAGAAATCTACAATGTCTTTTCCAAGTGTAAATTTCCATTTTCACCCTTTTCCTATATATTCTGTATAGGACTAATCATGTCTCACTCGCACAATGTCTTTTAACCGTTTGACCTTAGCTCAATGACACAGCTGTTGACGTTTTGTTGTTAAGAGATTCAAAGGTATTTGAACATCAATGTTCTCTTCATCTTTCATTTAAATGTTTGTTTGTATATAGTTTAGTCTACTGTGCACCTAGGTTAGCATGAACAGAAGAATTTAGATTGTTTTGATACATTTGCCACTAGTGGCCCTTACCCACTGAGCACACTTCATGGTAAACGTGCAACCTTTGAGAGGCTCTCCATTGCGGATGACTCCTTGTAACATACAGTATAAGCAACTTTCATGTTAGTCTGTGTTCCAAAAACCCCTAACATTCCTGAATCTCTTCACTGCTCGAAGGCTCCCTTTAGTACCAAATGGTTTAAATTATCCTCCTCAATGTAACAGGATTTGAAAGCTCCAATATTGTAATTCTATCTCTTGGAAGTCCCTTCAAGTAAATTATTTTTGTTTAAGCAGCTGTATTTCTGAATTGAAATATCTCGAACAAATATTAACTTGATCATTTGCAAGTAATTAATATATACTAAAGTGAAGCGTAACATCTGCACGGCGGAAATCCTGTACCTGCTTTATAGTTTGTTCATATAATAAATTCGCATTAAAGTGCAATTTCAAGGTTTAATATTCCAGTATAAGAAATTTTCCACTATGGAAAGATGCAGCTTAAGTGAAAGTTGTCTTTTGTGTGTGTACTGAATTACTGTTCTGCATGGGTGCTGGTGGGGAGAGTTGAGTGTATTTGAGAAGGGGAAGGGTGGGGGGGGGGGGGGGCTCCTTTCAATCCCCTGAATTTTATGGATGCTAAAAACTTCTGTGGCTGTAATCTAGTCTGAGGGAGTTTAAAAGTGCTGATTATAACCCTTCATTTCTGGAGTTTGTGCACTAACTTGAAGAAGAGAAAATTCTAGTTTACTGGAATAATGCAGTGTTTATTTGTTACTTTTTTGCTTTTGTGTGTAGTGGATGTATAAAATGCCATATAGAGGGCACCTGAGTAGAAGACCAGGAACTTCTTATATTTTGGGGAAAACCTTCAGAATACATTTGTATCCAGTAATTTGGTTATGGCTAGTTGACTGAATAATGATGATGACACACTTTGCTCACATTTATAGATGGAGGTTCAATTGCTGATGTGGCGCTCGGACATCGCCCTGCGCACATTGGCGCCAATTATTTTAGAAATCTCCCCTCACTTCCCCTTGCATCTCTATGGGGGTCGAGGTAAAAATGAGTGGGGAGATTCATGTCTAATCTTTACCGCAAGGTGTCTCGCGGTTGTTCACGGAGGCACTTTGCGTCTATTTGAATCTCCCCCATAGAGGCCCATACTCTCTCGGTTGTGTCTTATGGGGGTTTTTGGGGTTTTTTTTGGGGTGGGGGTGCAGTTTGTGCTCTATATTTTGCCACCCCAGCCTACGCCCCCATGCGATTTTGTCTTTGATGCTTCTACTTCACGTTGGGCACAGTCTTCTAGGATGAGCGAGAGTCTGTTCCTGATTGGCTGGCCATCTATTAAGTAGGCAGGCTTGCTGGACTTTTCATGTTGGGAGCTCAGGAGCAGTTGGCAACAAGGTGTGGTGTTTCTTTCTTTTTGCAAGTGGATTAGAACAGAATAAGACTTCATATTAATACCACCGTACTACAATCACATTGGGGGAACAATGATTTCACTTGCGTATGGAGAAAATAATTTTTTTATTTTTTTTTTAAATAATAAAATTAATTCCTATGCCCAAAAGTCAGGATGGCAATTTGTAATGTGGTGCTTTGAAAATTGTATTGTTTCATTTTTTTTTATTTTTTGTTAATCCATTCCAAAATTTTACAATCTGCAACTTTATACATTTCCCCTTAAATAAGACTCTATGTAAGTATCCATGACAAACAAGGTGACTAATTATTTAATCAACATGTGCCACATATATATATTAATTTGTCAGACAATAAAAAATACATAATGTAATCCTGCATTTTTTTTGAATATAAAGAGTCCGTAAAATCCTTAAGTTTTTTTAAAGTTTAAAAAGTGATAAAGCGACCATGAAATCTAAGGGCCCTCTGTCAATGAGAGTACCGACATTCCTTGCATATGAAATTAGAAATGTATTCTGCATTATTTAAGACCAGACAACGTCTGGGAACATAAATTACGTTCCTTAAGAGATTTTGCCAGTAGCTTAAACTTGACTTTTTGCTTCTGATAAATTAGAAAGGAAGAAGCACACAGCTGGGGAAGTGATAAAGAAATGATGGCACTTCTAAAAAGAAAACCACTGACCATCTCTGAACAAAATCCTTCTGTTGAAAAGATCATTGATTTTTCCCCTGACAATTTAAGTGTACATCTGTGCGGTATTGAAGCAGATTTCTTCTGAGGTAGCATGTGCCGTGGTGTGTGATATTTGAGATCACAATGCAGAGCCTTCTTTCTACACCCAATAATGAATATAGCAGGTCTGTTGATATTTCATTATGTCTTGCTGTATCGTTTCATCGCTATTTTACGGGCATGTACCAAGAATGATTGCAATGTGTCCTCTCGGCTGAATTACATTTATTAAAAAAAAAAAAAATTCTCTTTTTTTTTTTTAACGGCTTTCATCAACAACCTCTATCCCTTACCTCATAACAGGGCACTCTGGAATTACAAAGATAAGGCAGTCTACGTGTCTTTACAAGAAAGGGTCCCGCGAAGTGAAATGTAAAAAGTTCACTATTCACATTGGAACGTTTGTATGTAAAAGTTGCTATACCAAAATAGAACCTAATGTATTTCAAATTGTATATGCCCTAATCAATTTAACAAGTGTCAGGTGGCATAACTGGTCATTCCAGTTTAGTTGTGACAATTATAAATGAAGTCGTTATTTGCTTATCACGGCATTGAAGTAGGACTGAATCATTTCACGGATATTGAATTTACAGTACATAGTTTCTCAAGTTCTGTGCTCATTATCAGCTATTTATCTAGCGCTAGTAATTCCGCAGCGCTGTACAGAGAACTCACTCGCTTCAGTCCCTGACCCATTGGAGCTTAGTCTAAATTCCATAACATTGGCGCAATGTGACTCCGTGGACATTCCGAAGATGCATCGTGCTAAATGGAATTTCTACCATGCTTGCTGTATTATAAAAGTAACCCCCTGTCACTGTGTGTAGTGTTGAAGTGCACAGTTTAGGCAGTGCACCTCCTTCTCAGCACTGGCTACCTCCTGGCGTGGATGTAGATGACCAGAGGGTCCCCGCACACGCAGGTTATTTTTAGAGTCTCTGTGAAGGTGTTGGGACACAGGTGATGTAACTTGGTGGTGCAGTGCAATCAGATGTCTAAATAATGCGGGCACCAGACCATCCCTATATTGCAAAATAAACTCTTTATTTATACTCCTCCTTCACTCCAGCACATTCTTAAATTCTTGCAGTAATAAAATAAATATTTAAAGGTTCTATATACATCTCCTCCTGCACAGTTCTTAAGGGCTACATGGACAGAATATCAATGGGGCAGTCACATCCAAAATGGTGGCTCTCTAGCTCACCCTCCTCTCACAGCAGTGTTCACGCTTCCTTCCTCTGCGGGGGTAATATCCCTCTCTCCCTTCAATGTTTGCTGCCTCTCCTTTATATCATCCTGTCACTTTCTGCGGAAAATTCTCCCTCATCTATCCCATGTCACTAATATTATGTCAGTGATGTTGTACATTTGCCTCTAGTGGCAGCAGGCGATAGACCAGCTCCCTAGATTACAAAGGGAAGGGGGGGGGTGGAGGTGTCTCAGGACCTCATCCCATCTATCCTGGGTGTTGCATAAGAAAAGTGTAATAGGTCTCCATCCCCTTTTGCATAAGAAGGACCAATTCACGGTAAACTCTGGGAATGACTGTCTCTTTTAAAACTTATTTTGCAACCAGTCCTTTTTACTGATCATTAGGTGCTTGAATTTGCTGGGACATAACCTTGGGTCACCCTGTATCCTAAGAAAGAAAGAGCCAAGCTCAAGAGGGAAAATATTTTCCAAGTGATTCACTAGAAAACCTCTAGCATCTTTATGCTTGCGCTCTTGTTTTTACCTTATGATCCCAGCAACTGTCCAAGCAGGACTGTCTGTAGATGTATACTGAGTGGTAAATTGGTTCAAAGGTTTCCAGGTTTTCTTGAATCTATGGGGATCCCCAGACAGAGAATCCACCAGGTCTGTCGGTTGTGGAGGCGTATTGATGTAACGGTAGTTAAGATCTATTCTATCATCAATTTGAGTCATTAGAGAGAAGGGAAAGACAGCATATTTGGGGTGTTGGACATAATCCGACACGTCAACTTCTAGTTTATGCAAGTGTGTGTAGCTTACACATTTAGGTGGTGGTTTAGCTCATAGCGATGTACCGCTGGACATCGCCATAATGTCTGGCTGTGCACATTACTACAAATTGTCCTTGCATCTCTATGGAGATTTCAGGCTGGACATCTCATGAAAGTGTCTTTGCAGCCTTTTCCTGGGGCACCTCGAGGCACACATTGCAAGAACTGAATATCCCCCTTAGAGGAATCTGTATTCCAAAGCTTATTAATGTCTCCTAGAAATGATAAAAGCAAAAGTAATTCCATTGCCTAAAATGCAAAATATGTTTACTAACAAAGAACCAAGAACCATGTTGAACCAAACTGAAGGTCTCCTTAGACTTTGCTTTGTTCAGAGCTTCTTTCTTGGGCAATTGATTAACACTACTTTTTTATTTTTTATTTTTTATTTTTTTTTTCCTGGGTTTAAAGTGTCAAAACCATGTTGATATGAATCATTACTAAGGGTGATGCCATGAACTATGTACCAGTGTTCTCGGAATTCCACCTGACAGAGGTGGGGACGTTGTTGGTAGGAGGCAATCTCACCCCTAAAGCCAGTTTATAGGTCTTCGATTCCTACAACTCTTATTTGAACAAATGGAAGGATACCACCTAGTAACAGATAATGGGAGAATAACACACACCTGATGATGGTTGCTCTCATAAAAGCCACCTGTTCTCTTTCTGATGTAAATGTAGGAAAGGAAGGACATCTGGCTGCAAGCTGAATCTTTTTAGTAGAAGCTGAATCTTCTAGAGTGGCCTTTAAAGTGAGGCATAAGTGTTTTGAGGATTTTTATGGCAAAGCTATCCAACTCCTAACATTTTAGTCTTCGCTGCTTGGTAAGGAGAGAAATGTATAAAGAAGAGTTGAGAAATGTTTCGTAAGAAGAGTTGTATTATAGTTATTAAGCACTGAGCTATGTACAGGGCTGAATACTCTGTATCTCATCAATGTTAATGCTGGTACTGCAAGGGACAAATTCTTAGTATTTTTCATTAAGAATAATGTAAAATCCATCTGGGGTAGGTCGGAGACGTTAATCAAAGATAACTCTGCACATCTGGCCGCCAAAGCTAATGCTGGGAGGCTTGTTTGACATACAGAAGGTTTAAATCTTTGGTAATTTGATTCTATTTTGGAATAGAAAGATTGTATTGCCTCTATATTCCAAGTGGAAATGTAGTGGGGTCTTATCAGTCTGGGAAATGCTGCCCCTCTTAATGAGACCTTGGTATAGTCTTTATTTGACATCTTGAAATAAACCTACGGATCAACTTTAGTGTAGAAACCTGTAAATCCAGTTCACATTTATGAGCAAGAGAATTCAAAACTGAATGTAAAGGGTCTGTTGAATTGATAGACATGGCCTTTTCCTCAAACCATTTTATGAACCAATTTGAAGTGGTGTGGTATCTATTCATTTTTAGGACATTAAGCAGAAGTAATCTGATCCTTTCCTCTAACTTGAAAAATGGTTTAATTCTTGTCCCTAAAGTGATTGTAACCAATTTCATTTCTATGAGAATATCCACTGTGCCCTGAAAGCATTGCTAAGTCCCAGGGGGCAGTTTGGTAACTGCTATTAGTCTAGAATAAAGTACCAGAATTTTGCTAAAAAATGGGGTACTCCAAAAAGTCTTTGACATGATCCTTCATGAAGATTTGTAAAACCTTGTGGAGTAGAGTTGGGGGACGAAATCCATAAAGGTCCCAAAGATGGGTTCATGGGAAGAATGTCTCCATCTTCCATACTTGTTGGGTTGAAGTCCTTGACACGAATACCACCATTGAGGAGGCAAATAGATTGATTACTCCAGACTCCAAAATTAAAGCAATCCCATCAGGTGTCCTTGGTCTATTTGCAATGAGACACCCCCCCCCCCCCCCCATCACATGACCTGCTGCAGGCTTCAGTCTCTGAAGCTGCCATTTTTGTTTGCCATTCAGAGAACTTTTGAAACTGACATAATGATTTGTAGGAGGATAGGTAAGAAGAATGAATGCTTTAAAAGGTACTTAACTTTCTTACTCAGTCCCTTTCTATTGTTATAGGCTCACGTGTGTGGGAGGGGGGGAGGATTTAATTGCTGGCGATGTGCCGGCAATTGAATCTAGCTAAAAATGAAAAATGTAAGTAAACTATCTATCCAGGAGGGTTGTTTTAAAGGGAGAAAGACGAGCGATTGTGGAATTCATTCTCTATGCCTAAAATGTCTTCTGTGCCAATCTCTACAGGCAAAGAGCTTTCCAATGCCGTTTTATATTTTGGTCTCCACATTCTGTTGCTGTAAGCTAGAGCCATTCTGTTAATTTAAAGAACAGAATAAACTGGACTTTGAGGTTTCAAGATCACTTAAAAGGGCTTGAAAGCTGCCTTGAACTCTAATACATTTAAGTGACAGTGACCACAAATTGATTTTGAAAAACTCCTCACAGGTTTTGAACCTATGAAACCTCAGTTCCATTGGAATCTCTTTATCCTAACAGACTCTAAGCAGACCTTGAATAACTAGGAATTGAAACAAAAGCATCCTTCAGATCTATCTTTATTGGCCATGCGTTTGCGCTTGAATGACCAGAAGATCTGCAAGCATTCCATCATAAATTGTTCTGGCTTTTAGGGCATTTAACAGCTTTATATTTTGGTATGGGATGGATAGACACGCCTTGTCTCAGAACAAATGTGGCTTATTCACCCTTTTGTGTGTAAAACACAGTTGTGGGATTCAGCTTTTGAGAAGTGTGGTGTGTACTACAGACAGGTGAGTACACCACCTTGTGTAACTAGTAAAACAAAAGTACTTGGCTTGTTGCCATGAAGCACATTGCCGATATATTGGGTCATCACAAAAGTTTTGCTTCCAGTTGCGGAAGAAGAGAGATAAAGTGCTTAAGAGGTTACAATTTAGATATGAGAGGTGAAATTGCATTATATTTTTTTTTATTTATTTTTTTAGTAATGGAGTGAATTGTATATGAATAGAGGGTGTTTTGTAGGTGGAAAGGATTAGTAGAGAGTATGGATGTAGAATATGTCTATGTAGTGTGGGAAGTCCACAAACCCGCATTCCACAGCAAGACCAAGCTAAGTCCTTTTGTGGTGTGATCTGATAGAACGATATTTCCCATTTGGTGCTGGTGGAAGACGAACCTCTTCAAAATTCATAACACCTATTTAACTTTGGTTATCTGTGAACATGAAGTAATCTTTGCATAATGGGTGATGTCCCCCCCCCCCCCCCCCCTAAATCCTGGTTGTATGAGATGAGTAGCCACTTTCTTCTCTGGACTGCATCCTCGGGAAATGGACTTGTATAAAGAAAGAGCCTAGATGCTGTCTTTAGTTGTTGTTTTAATGTTTGCTAAATATTTCCAGGATGTATATTGCAAATCAACTTGCTAAATGTAATCGGGGCTTAAAAAAAAAACCCCCCAAAGAACAGAGTTGAGCAACAATCTTGCTGATTTTATGTAGTCTACATCTTCCATCTGTGACACGAACACACGTCTGACCGAAAAACAAGGGAGCTCTGACTTTAGCTCTAAAAAGGGCTAATTTCTCAGCTAACCAATAAGCCATTGGGTTAGCAGAAGAGTTTGGTTGCCATTTACTAAAATCAGTGCCAATGAGCCAGTTACTTCAGCAATTCTCATTTAGTGATCTGAGTGTGTGATCTACCGGATGTGCATTTAAGCTGCTTGTGTCTTAGAATGGAGATTAAGGCAATATCTGTTTACAATGCAATCAACTCCTGCATCTTTGGGAACGCTCTTGTGAATGCGCAGTTTGAACTCAAACTCATGCACCAAGGTTGTTCTAAAGACCAGGGGTAAGACATTTTGACTTATGATGTAAATGTTGGTGTGAGGGTGTGAATTTAGTTGGAGGTTGTTTACCCAATAGGCCAACACAGCCCATCTGTAGCCTAGCCTAGTCTAGTCACTTGCTAGATGCATAAGACGGTTCCAGCTTCACATATTTCCAGTCAAAGCTTCTACATTTTATTTGAAAAAAACAAAAAACTTAAAAACGTGTCTTTTTTTTTTTTTTTTCTCTGTGGAAAATGTGGCATCTCTGTAGAGTTGCAGTGAAATGTTAGCTAACCGTATATATTTTACCTTTTTATGGTTCATATCTAAAAATTTCAATTTGGGGTTAAGTGGTTTTTTCACACTGATCCTTTTTACTGTGTGGTGGTTTTGTGTTTTTTGTTTTTTTTTTTAAACCGGGATGTGGATGACAAGTCTCAAACATTTTAATATATGTTGTAGATTGATCATTGTCTTGCTACATAAGCTTAACCCAGAACATAAAAATGTGGACATGATACTTTTGAGCTATAGAAAGTGTTTTTAGATCATTTGTTGCTTAAACTGGCCCATATATCAAGAACATGCTTTTTGGGTTTCTTTGTTGATCCAGGTGGTTTACATTATTACAATTAATACATTTTTAGCTTCATGCCAATAGAAGGTGCAGGTGCTGGAAGACTATAAAAAAATATGTAAGATTATAAAATGCTCAAAGGAGATTTATTAAAGGAGCATTAAATTTTATTTGTGGTAAAAGTGCTTTTCAGCAAATACACCAAATGCTGGCACTACTATAATTTTTACTAAGCAAACTTAAATGGGTCATGGTTGAAACGTGAATTGTACATATTTTGTTAATCACATGTGAAATGGCTGCTTTTATATATTTGCCATATATAATCACTCCCATATTATTGAGGATTGTTTCAGTCTTATACAGTCTCTCATTCATCTGCAAAAGTGACTTGGGTTACTGTGTCTGTTTTAAATTAGAAGCTAAATATTGCAAACACTCTACTTTCTATCTTTCCCCCCCAGATCATTGTATACACAGTTATGTCTTGACAAATTAATTTGTCTGGATTGTAAGCTCTTGTGGAAATGGTCTGCTATGCCTTTTATATAGGTCTCTGTCATATTGTACATCAACAAATTGTACAATATGCTGTTGAAAATATAATGGGGCTAATCACACTATTGCATTAAATCACAGCAACCAATCGGATACATTCTCTTCCTCCTGAGTTCTCCACGGCAGCCAGTACAATGTTTGTCCCTTCTAACCCTCGGGCAGCTCTTGCTCTTTCCCTGTGTCCTTATTCTTGAGTCTAATTGAGGATACAGCACATGTAGTAGTTTGTGTACAGAGTTACCTGCGACGCACCGCTAAACTGGGTCTGTTTCTTCCCAAACCAGATTGGATATTGCTCCTGACAGCCATCTGGTACCACAGCTGGGGTCTCGTCTCCTGTCTAAGGTAGCACCAAGTGCATAGTCAAAGAATGCAAAGAAATTGCACCCAAATGTTATGGAAATGTGGACAGTATAGAATGCAATTCATAGCTTTCACCCTCTCCTATAGGGAAAGTGTCTTAGGATAGTCTCTGACAACAGGACTGTAGTTGTCTTGATAGATGGCCAAGACTGTATTAGGAGTAGGACTATAATGGCAGAAGTAGCAAAAGTCATGTCCTAGACAGAGAGAAACCTGAAGTCTCTTTAGGCACTTCATGTAGCAGGCGGAATGTCATAGCCAATTATCGCATCTCAAAACGGGTTCGTCCACTCTCCTGGATGAACCATCAGGAAATGTACCAGTTGCTAAAGTGAAATATGAACCTAATTCAAGTAGACATGCCCACAAAGTCAAGGTTTTTCTACTGACACAAAGTTCCAGGAGAAGAGGAGATGGATGCTCTGGCAATCCATGGATTGTTTTTCTTTCATTCTCCATTGCTCCTACACCTTGCCCAATTCTCCATCCAAATCTAGAAGGATTATCTTTCATAGCATGGAGATTGAGCTGTCAAATAAAGGCATTTCAGATGTAGGCCTCCAGCGTGTTTTCATGTGGCTAGAACAAGATGTGTCCTGCAAACTAGAGTGCTAACAAGCAATGGTAACAGCTGTAGTGGGAATGGTGTCCTTAGATACAATAGTACTGACCTCCCCGTTTACATACTGTTAAATACTAGTATCTAATTCGTGACTGTGAGTATGCTGATTGCTATCGAATACCTTCCAAAGGAAGGTAAACTATTTGGTAATCTATAATTTCTAGTTTTATATAATAAAATCATATTAATCAACTATGATATTGCGGCTTTTGATTGGCTCTTCCTCTTTCGTAGCCATTTTAAAGTGTCAAATTGAATCGCTTTTTCCAGTTCTGTATTACATATGCTGAGGAGTACCAGGAAACAATGGTTGCATGGAGCAGCCCCCGGGACTCCAGCTAGAAGAGGGACAGAAAACATAACCTGTAGGTGGTAGCGCAACTTTAAATATTTTATTTAGTAGGCTATAGTTGTATACCATGCTGCTTAACCAATTTGCTCTGCCTTAACTTATTATATTGCATATGTGACTGTGGTTGACATTAAAGCCATTCTGTACTGACCACACAGTAATGCCTCACTGTGAGGTGTCAATGTAAAAGGGTGTAATATTTTAACTGGAGACCCAGTATCCAGAAAGTTCTGAAAACCAGAATGAAATAAAAACAACCTTCTGTTGCTAATTGATGTTGTAAACACAGAAATGATTGCTGTGAACTACAGCATATATTTTGAAAAATTGTTTGGGATGGGAAGCTCCCACAAATCAAGCATTCAATCCTTAAAAAAAAAAAAAAATAATAATGAATTTTAGCAGGAGGCAGTGTTTCCAGATGTCGGCCTCTACTATTGGGGTTCACACCTATCTAAAGGTGCGGCGACCTTTTGCTCCCTCTGGTACTATAGCCAGGGTGGCTATTGAAGCCAAATTCTTAGCACTCTCCGCTTTATGGGCACTTACCAAACCTCATACACGTATTCGTCCTAGTCTCCTGCCTACCCTCAGATTTTGTGGGACACCTGCGTCAACAAGTTCAACCTCTCCACTGCTATATCCCTGGTTACCCCAATATGGGATAACCCCCCCCCCCCCCCCCTCCTTCCACGTTGCATGCATGGAAAAGATCACTTACTACTTCCATGATCGGATCTTTCATTAGGTTTAGTCCCCTTGGCTCTTTAGAGAGAGCCTGCAACATCCATCCCATTTTTAGTGTCCATCCATCGCGCATTTAGGTGTCCCCCCCTTCTCTTGACTGAGCTCCCCTCCTCTCTCAAATTCAAATATAACCTACTGAGTATTTTTACAACCACACCCAAAATCTACCCAATGCCTATTCTCCCCTTCACTCCCAAAATTGTGATAGTAATGTCTGGTTTTTCCAGTATATGGACCTTTAGCATCTTTCTCTTATTTCTTGTACTGAATGTATTGACTACGTATCCTTTCAAAATAAAGTTTCATTTAAGAGAAAAAAAAAAAGTAATTATCTCTGAGCGTCTCCTCTGATTTGCAAATGTGAGGTGCACCACTGAACCTGATAGCAAGGAATAGAATACTGGTAGCTATGCAGGGGTCATTCTATGTGTGTTAGTATAAGCTGTCATGATGCTCCAAATTACGTAAAGTAAAACTCCAAGTCCCCAGTATTTTGGAGAACCGATTGTATTATACAAGAATGCAATGTAAAATTCCAGTAGAGCAGAAGCAAAATGTATATTGTATAGTTGTAACTAAACCTATTTTTGTAATGTGAGAAGTTATTGTTCTATGACACTGTTTGTTACTTTTGGTTCCTGTATCTGGTCTATTAATGTTTTGGGGTCATTTGGTGTGTTCCAGTGCTGTCGACTGTATTGCTGCATTTGTTTTTCCAAGCAAACTAGTGGCTTCCAGAAGGCAGACCCAATGGCCAAATGTAATGAATATAAAACAGCCCTGGGGTAAATGCATTGTCCTGTCACCCAGACGGGCAATCCTTTCTGTAATATCCCTCCTGGCATCACTGGCCCCATTACTAGTACAGTGATTTACTAGGTCTCATGTTTCTCCATATATAACCGGCTGGGAGCAGAGGATCTTTCAGAGCCTGGACTATTGTGTATCTCTGCCTCCAGAAGGACAATGCCCCTTGTATTCTTGGCGTGGGCCCTTGAGGGTTACCTTAGAGAGCTTGAAGGGCTGTGTACTTGGGAGTATGTTCCAGTGTATACTTCTCTCTCCATGCTCTGAGGCAGTAGTTTACTTTAGAATTTCAGCCTTTATAGATCCAGAGTTTCATAACTGATGACTGATTTTTTTTGCCTCCATTGTCTAATCAGTTTAGGTGACCATGCAGGTAAGTTATACTCTTTCTTTTATATATGAATTTGCTGTGGATAATGCTTTTGTTTCAAAATAGACCTTTTATTTGACATTGTGGGAAAAAGTTCACTTGAAAACCTATCAAACCTATAGTGCACTAAAGGGGTCTACATCGTATTTTTCTCAAGTTTGTTATTATCTCATTGATAAGAAATTATATAACGAGCCTATTTATTGACTTTGTTCAGCTGGAACAGCAGCTGTGATAGGAGTCTGTCCCAACAACTAATTTTGTAATAAAGTGATCACAATTGAGATCCCTTAACGAACAGGTTTCTATAGCCAGGCTGAAATTGTGATGGGGGAGCACAAACCCTGCTAGGGAGGGATTCAAAGATTCCTCTCGGGTGATTCTTTCCTCATAGCCTACAGTGGCTAATGTCATCAGGTGGGGTTAGCTGACTGGGTCAAGCTCTGAATATCGGAGCTTGATAAATAGTGCATAATCACAGTCCCCATAGACACCCATGGACTGTATTTGTGAACAGTGAAGCTGGAACTGCAGCAAATATTAGAACTGTCAGTATTTTGTCATACTTATCTAACAGTGCAGAAGCAGCAGTGGTCTGTCTACAAACAAATGTCCCATTCTATATACTGAGTGCTAAATGGTTCACTAATATCCATGCACCCAGCGGTTGCGGTGGGTGTGGGGGGGGGGGGGGGGGTTAGTGAATTATTAGCCAGGTAATCATTTGGAAATAGTTTCTCCAGGTTGTCATCACATTTGGTCGAGCACAGTGAAAAATCTTGTTGGCCGTATGACTTCCATTGAGGCATTAAAAACCATTTTCCAACCCAAGAGGGAAGAGGTACTTGGCAGGGATAGTCATGTGGCAGCCACTGAAATTATGTATCTGTCGCATTTGACCCTAAATGTGTATTGTGTATGGCCAAAGAGGATACAGATCAGGTGATTTGAAATCGCCCAATAGAGGGTGCAAACAATTGATACATCAAATACACCCATCGGTGACATCACTGATGTGGTCTGTACAGGGCCGCCGAGAGGGGGGGGGGGAGCGGGTACAGTTTACCCGGGCCCGGCCATGCCAGGGGGCCCGGGCCGGGCCCCCGCTGCTAATTAATTTTTTTTTTTTTAATTTTTCTGTCTTGCGCTTTTTTTTTAAACTTTTTTTTTTTTTTTTTTTTTCCCGCGGGGGGGGGTCTTGGGAGCTGGGAGGAAGAATAAATTAAAAAAAATAAAATAAAATAAATACTCACGTGATCGCGCGGCGCCGTGTCCCTCCTCTCCTCCATTCACACTGACTGCCGGGCGTGACGTCATCAAGTCACGCCTGTCAGTCAGTGAGGAGCACCGCAGCCAGCAGGAAGAAAGAAGACAGAAGGGGAGACAGAAGAGCAGAAAAGAAAAGAAAGAAGTTGACAAAAGGTAAGTAAAGAAACGGAGAGGCAAGGGGAAGAAAACAGAGAGGGACAGTACTATAAAGAAAGGGGAGAGAGGAACAGAGGAGGAAAAAAAGGAGAGAGCCACAGAGGAATAAAAAAAAAATTGGGGAAAGAGGAACAGAGGAGGGGAAAAAAAGTGGGAGAGAGGAACAGAGGAGGGAAAAAAAGGAGAGAGCCACAGGGGAATAAAAAAAAAATTGGGGAAAGAGGAACAGAGGAGGGGAAAAAAAGTGGGAGAAAGGAACAGAGGAGGAAAAAAAGTGGGAGAGAGGCACAAAGTAAAAAAGAAGGGGGAAAAGCAGCATGGAGGTCGCAGTGTGAGCATAAGGGGGTACAGTGTAGTTGTGATGAAGGGGCACAGTATTGTGTGTGTAATGGCACAGGGGGCTTGTTGCAATGTAGTGTGTGTGAGGTAGGTGGCAGCTAATTAATGGGCGCTATTTTGTTTGTAGGGTGATGGTGAGGCAATTTAATAGTAGGGACTATTAATTTAAGATGGGGTGGTTTGGGGGCTATTGAATCTTGGGGTGAGTTTAGGGAGAATGAGGTCTATTTATTAAATGTGACTATGAATTATTTAATGGCAGTGATGGTTGCGGGAAATAGGTATTGCTGGGGCTGTTTGCAGGAAGGGATATAGGTTTATTTATTAAATGTGAATAGTATTATTTTAATGTTGGGGCTAATTATTAATCGTGGGTGCTATTGATTTAACGCTGGGGCTGGCTGTAATTTTCTAAATGTAGCCATTTTTTTTTCAAAATAGGTCCTTCAACATTTCTGGATCCGGACAAGCCACAACTAAAGAAAGCAGCAGCCACAGGTGGAGAAAGTGAGAAGAACAGGTAGGAGAGAGCAGCACAGTGTGTGAAATGTTGTGATTCTAGTAGGGACAATACCAATTTTTGGTGAATGTTGTGTCCAATGTAAGGTGTAGGCCAAGACTGAACTGTTTGTGTACACACTGCATTGTTTGTATACTACCCTGTGGTGGTAGATGTCCTGAAAGTCAGGAGTGCTTGAACATATGTGACGCTCCGGCGAATTGAGAGCCTAGTGGTTTTTATGTTAGCCACGCCCCAATGGCACGTTTGCCACGCCCCCAAATGCATGACCACACCTCCCAAAAATTTTGCACTGCCGTTTGGCTAGCCACGCCCCTGAATATATGACCATATACCTAATTTTTTTTGCGCCGCCGTAAGGCGGCGCAAAAAAATTTTGGGGCTTACTTCACTATGAGGGGGGCCCCATGAATTTGTTGTACCCGGGCCCTGAATTCTTCTTGGCAGCCCTGGGTCTGTAGCTGGAATTATACAGAATTGGTTACCGTGAAAAAAAATAAAAAATTATATATATATTTCTGCCAACCTGTATAAAATTCTGTTTGCCATTTTTGTTTTTCCCCTTGAAGTCTAACTTCCCTGATGTATTCCACATGTTAGCAGATTGAGGACAGCTCAGAAATTAATGCAGCCACTGACATTTCTGGCTTTAAATGCACCTGTTTGCCTTTTAAATCTTATCTGAAGTCCTTGGAATAGGACCCAGAGCTCTAAACTCAATTTAGAAAAGCAATGGCAAGAAACTGCTAGGATTATCCAATAAGTGTAATATCAACTTTCATGTTCCTGTTCCTAACTTTAGATCGAATACTGAAAATAGTGGACATGCCCTTGTAATTTTTAGAATGCATTTGTAGGTGATTTCCAAGTTCTCTTACCTGGATTGACTCTGTTACCAATGTACAATGGTGGCATTTTTAGTAAATGGGATCTCCCTATTAACTTTTTCCCATTTTATGCACTTTTTAGAATAGACTAATATATATATATATATATATATATATATATAGCGCTTCATTGTATTTAGTGTTTCTTACCCATTTGTAGCCAGTATATTCTGGTATGGATGTCATTTACTTTGCTTAAATTTTTCGCTCTTAAGGCTGCAACAAGCACAATTTGTTGCATTCTGCTGTGCTGTAAACAATGGGTTGTTGTATAATCACAAATTAGCCAGGCTAAAGCTAAAAACACAGATTTCATCAGTCAGTCTGGCCTAAACATGTGGCCAATTTGGGGTCACAACTGTGTTTTGGACAGTCTAATGAGTGAAACCCAGCTACTAAGTGTTCTATAGCTATTGTGCAAAGCTATTGTGGAAACACAATGAACCTGCAGAAAGAACTATTCTAAATCCATAAAACTCAATGAAACTAACATTTTATTTTATGATCACTCCATACACCATGAAATAGAAGAATGGTCACAGCCACTGTTTTATAGAGCTGTAGGCTTTGTCTTACTCTTTGTATACAGGGACTGTTTGTAACGTAATAAAACAAACCTAGACAAAGCATGTTTCCCATATAGACTGAGATGTGACCAGTCAACAAAGACTTGTGTTTTGTTTTTTGTTTTGTTGTTTTCTGATCACATACCCTCTTTTTTTTTATTTTGTTCACTAGCAGGTGCAATGTATAGTGGAACATTTTGGGCACAGGCCAATATGCTGTCCATTTGAGCTCTATAAAATATAACCTTTTAAGCAATTGTATTCTGGTCACTATTAGATATGAAGCTGTGTGCACAGCCCTCACTATTTCTGTGTGGCTCACACTCTTACTTTGGCTCTGGCTCCTAACTTTTTTGGGAAATTTGGCCAGGCCTGAAATAACTTCAGATGAAACGGACCCTACACAGTACGCTTTTTGTTTCTGAATGGTGTTGTATGGGCGAGATCTGCAAAGGCACTAAAGTGGGACTAGCTACATCCTGTGTAGTGCTCCTATAAAGCAGAGTTTTCCTGCAGTGTCTTACCGGGAGGTTAGAACGGACAGACTTTTCTTTAGGGTTTGACGAGTGTGACTGTTCTTTTTAAGGGAATTAAGTCAAGCCATAAATTCACTGTTCGCCCTTTTCACATTGACTGTGTCTCCCCCAGCACGTTGTCTTTGATGTTGTAACAATAGAACATTGACATAGTGGAAGATTAGGACCCTTGAGGAATAACAAGAAAGTCCAATGTCATTAACCCTTTGTTAGTTATAGCTTTGGATTCTCTTACACAGCATGTCACTAGTGACAAAGGAATAGAGGACTACTGTTTAAAGTACATTGTACTGCACTGAAAGAATTAGTGTTTCTCATAATAAACTAGCATGTTTACACTTAACAATTTAAATGTTGTTTTTAATTTAGATCTCCTGATTGAAGATGATATTTGCTAACATTGTTGTTTTTTGTTTGTTGTTGTAGTGAGGGTGTATACTTTTCTGTCCCATATGATGGTATATGCAAAATGTAAAACTTTTGGTAAGTCCCCGCTGTGTTCGTTATTGGAATGATTAAATTAAAAAGATGTGGGGGGGAAGGGGTGGATAACTAGAAAAAAAATAAAACTTTAAAAAAAATTGAGTTGTCAACATTATCAGTTTTTAAGCAGCAGGAATGGTTATTTTTAATTATTTTACTTTGTTGCAACAGTGTTGTCACACTATAATAATTAAACAGATGGAGTGCTCAGACTAGACTCTTCTGTAAAGCTGTTAATACAAGTCAGCTGACATTTCCAGCACACAACTAGAGAATATTAGTCTCCACTTATATACTCTAAAGTTCATTCTTTCACCAGAAGGCGGCAGGAAAAATTGTAGACGTCATTTGTAGAAAATATTAATACATATGCATTTTTATCAGGGGGACACTAAATAATGGATGTGCATCTTCACCATAACTTGCACTACCACTAGGTGACTTAAGGCTGCCTCCGAGGGAGCACAGGTTTAGGGGGCACCTAAGGTACACAGTGTCACTCATTCAGTGGTTTTCTTGTTCCCTGCACCTGCTGCTGACATGAAGGTGGAGCATCATGAACCTATGATCATCTAAGGCAGTGATAAGCTGGGAATGTGGGGCTATACTATAGCACTACGCTCCCTGTCTGACAGCAGGAGATACCTTCTTGCATCACACAAGGTATGAAGCAGAGGTGGGCGAAGGGTTAGGGGTGTAGCAGAGCGCTTCACTAGCCCTGATCTTCAATGCTCTAGAGATCCTGCTGGAGATTTCAGGAGCCATTAAAATTGAATTGACAGAAGTCCCAAATATTTACTCAAATAGAATACGAAAAAGCCCTGTTGACCAACAAGCAATAACTTAATAACATATCATCTCTCAGGTTATGTCCACATTTTGTGTGGTGGTTTTCCCCATGGAATAATCCTAAGACATTTAGTGGTCTATGCATCAAGCTAATTTCCACTTAAAGATGCGGAAACGTCATCTTTAAAGTATATTTGCTATGCATTAACTGCCTAACGTAGGAGGTTTCACATAAATCTCCTCCCTTTAGGCTAACACCGTACAGCATCGCAATCCCCATAGATTAATATGGGGACTGCGATGTTCTGCAATGCATCAAGCTTTACTAAGCTTCTCGGGATTGCATTACCGGTCACTTCCTATGGGATTCCTCTGAAGCCTCTCTGGCTCCTCAGAGTCCGATACGTGGTTGGTGCTCTGCGCATGCGCACAGCACTTCCTCCTGTTACCAGCAGCTTCGTGCAGGAAATTGTGATTGTGGAAGAGGGGTCACTTCACCAGGGGCTCCCAGAGTAACCCTGGCATGATGCATCTTGACGGTACGTAAATAAGAATCGATGTGATGCGCAGCGATGTATATTTAGCTGCACCGCATCAAATTGATGCATAGACCCCTTTTAGTGTTTACATTTGTAAAGTATATTTTAATCTACTAATAAACGAAAACCTTTACCTTTCTGTAACGACCGTAGCTCTCCAATTTTCAGAATGGCCAGCCATATTTGGTACAAGGTCATTTGAAGGTCAATTGACATTGGGGATATCCATTTACTGCAGTTATTGTATATTGGACAAGCATTCAGAAATAAAGTGCATAAGGAGAACATTGCATTCTAACGCCCAGGGTTGTGGATACTGTGGCCCAACAGATTTGTGGTGAATCCATTGACTTAACTGGCAGGGACAAACTTCTGGACTTAAAAAATCTCTTTAGGCTCGTTGTTTGAAGGTCTACCATTACTATTGATGGCATTACCATTCATTAACTGGGCAATGTATCGTGAAAGGGTCCCTCTGCTGGACATGTGGATGGCCTGGTGCTTTCCTAATGAGTGAGTGTGTGTATATATAGATGGAGAGAGAGAAAAACTGAGCTCCTTTCTTTACGATGGTACATTTGTTGGGCTTTTATTATAAGTGATCTATCAGAGTAACAGACCTTTTTAATTGAGAAATATTTTTAAACTGCTTTTTTTTTTTTTTTTTTAATATACATTGGGGCATCAGGGTACAGGAGCCAGGTAGACAATGAACTAAAAAGATTACTGCTGGTGCTAGGTTTTAGGAGTCATTTCAGTTGCTCCATAAACTTGTTTGTGAATGACTGACTAAGCCAAAGCCGCTGCTATATTTTTTTGGGAAGGCCATGCATACAAACTATAATTTTCCCTTTAGGTCTCGCACTTGCTGAAGTGGGTTGTTTGTTTGTTTTTGGGTTTTTTTTGCCATTTTTAACTGCTATTTAATACATGCAGATGTTTTTAAATAAAAAATAATTTATTGAGTATTCTGTCTGAGGAGGAATTCAATTGACTGCGTTTGTGAAAATAATGCAGCCTATGCGCCATTAGTAAAGTAATATTAACGTGAATTTTTGCTAACGGTAATCGTGTTGGTGAGAACAACGCAGCCCACACACTGTCAATTTAAATCCCCTCCCCCCCTACATGTTATGTTCAGTAGAAGTAGAGCTTATTTTTCTTTTGAGAGCCATTCCTACACATGGGACCAGTGAGATTTCCACTAATCAGATTTAGTGAATATTATTCTCTTTCCTGGTAGTAATTCTGCAGAGGGTGTGGAAGGAGAGCTGCTGGAATGTACACACCAAAACCATGAACCATTGACCCAAGTCTTTTGGGATATGAGTCTAAAAAAAATTTTTGCATGTGGGTTTTTTTTTTTGGGTTTTTTTCTTTCAAATTGTGGATTGTATCTCCACGAGTTACTTGTAGAAATATACATGGTGGAGTTGTGGGTGCTTTCTCCTCCATTATCCTAAATTAAGAGGTACATTTTATTTAAAGCTGCGATACCACTTGGAGCCAATTGGTTTCTTCCCCTCTCCTGAGCCACAAGGGCAGCCCCATGATGCAGTTTTTCTTGTGTGAGCCCAGATGAAAACCGGGGACTGTGTGACAATGCAGAGGGGAAGGATTAAGAGCTCGGGCACCAATGAGAAGTTGTAATTGCTGATATTATGGATTCTGATTGGTCTTGGCATAAAAGAAAGGACTGAAAATATGACTGAGCAGACACAACTCCCCAAGTTGGCTCAGACTGTATAGAGGGAATAAGATAAAACTGTCTATATACTCATAAGGTATCTGTGTAATTACTGCATCTTGACTGAAATTGGCAAAACTTGCCAACACTTTACTAGGTCGTCCTTTGCATTAATTGCCAGTTTATGTAATTATTTCCCCTGTCACCTCTGCAGAACGGACAACCCTCTTCTGAAACCAGCTTTCCGTTCACCCATGGTGAAAGACAAGAGTATCTGGATGACCAAGCTAAGCGCAGGCCTCTTCCTAAACATCGTATTATGACCAATGGACACTCCTCTCTACAAAGAGATGGACCAGGCTCATTCCTTTTGGATCTTCCAAACTTTCCAGACCTGTCCAAGGCTGATATTAATGGACAAAATCCAAACATTCAGGTAAATTGTACTGCTTTTTCTGTTTGGATATTGTGGAATAAAGTAGTGTCTATATTTGTTTTGTGTTTTTGGGGCAAACGGCTTGTTCAGTCACTGACTATCCTTTTACAGCCTTCCTTTAATGTTTATCTGCTCCACATGTAGCCAATGGGCGAGTGGGAGTCTCAGGAGCTTTGTTGCCGATGACCTAAAATAAGGGTGGGTGAATTTAAACTGGAAATGGTCAATAACCTGTTAACATGTAATATCTTCAGAAGCCTAGGAATGAGGGTTTGTACGTCTGTCTACCATAAATGCTGTTTGCTTGTTTATCGCTGGGATTCGATGAGGGGTTTGAAGAGGGGCGAGGATTCAGTACATAGACTAGTACGTCTAGCCTGCTTGTTGGTTGTTTTTTGGGGGGTTTTTTTTGTGTAGAAGTAGATCAATCCGTCAAACACAATAGCTGCTTCTTGCTTTATGCAAAACTCCTAAACAGGCTACGGTAGTAATTAACGTATAGCAGGGGTCGTCTTGAATTTTGTTGAGTGAGTGTAGAGTATGCTCCAGCACCACCAAACTGTTATGGGAGAACCTACTGTTTGGGTTACGAAAGTAATTTGTGACCCTCTTATGGATTCAAGAGGTACTTGCGTGGCGACCGAAAAAACATGTTGCTCATTTCTGGTCTCCGTATTGTAGATATATATACTACAGTTCAGTAAAGGTTGATTTGGTCTTGTGGTATAGCTATTTTTAATTTCTTTGACTTATCTAATTTGGAGACTAAAAATAGAAAATCAACTGAGATTTTGCCAAACTTCTAACCTGGCTTTGTATACCCGAGACTTTCCCTGTTGAGCTTCAAGCCTGTTTCCAAATAGATAAAGAATGACTGGAAAACTTTTCAAATGTCAGTCAGTCTGGGATTAAGGGTCTGTTACTAAACCTAAACATGAAAGAAATAGGTGTTGGCTATCTAACATCATTCTTAACTTCTGCCAAATTGTTGCACCAAATAGTATTGAGAATCTGGTTAGTCAACCTCTGGCATTGGAAAGGTGAACTGGTAGTGGCTGCTAATGCATACTTACCAACCTTTTTAAAGTTCTATCCGGGAGATCCCAGGCAGGGGGGGCGTGGAGGACGTGAGGGGCGGGGGCGCAATGAATCTCGTCATTTTGGCCCTGCGACAAAATGCTGTTTATCTCGGGCGGGGCTAAAATGACCCGATTCACCACGAATCGCGTCACTTTGACGGCAAGAGGCCATTTGCAGGTTATTTGCCTGCTCTCCCGGGAGTCCTGGAGATCTACCCAAATTTCGGGAGTTTCCCGGACATTCCGGGAGAGTTGGCAAGTATGTGCTAATGCCTTAGTGAATTGGTCGACTATAATGTTGTAAATGTTGGTTCAGCCACAAACTGGCTTCTTTCATTGTGTATAGGAAAAGCACGCATTTGAAATGTCCAAGTTACAAGTTTGCGAGGTTTGTTTTGTCTTTTCCTGTCCTGTGTAATGTGCATTCAGAGGTTTGCTGTATTCTCTTCTGGTCTATGATCATGGATCGGTTTGTCTTAATGCTGTACTGAAATTTCATGGATACCGGACAGAATACATGTTTACTTTTGGTGACGTCTGTAACAGATCGTTTGTGATCTGTGTGGGAAACTAGTTACAACAGCTGTCTTGAGTCTGCTCGCAATACATTGCACACTGCAAAAAAAAGGTTAATACAAGTAGAATGGTGTGTGGAACATCTTTATGCTAACATAAGCATGTCTCGTTTCTTATCTAGCTTTTAATTTTGAAAATGAGCAGCTGATTCTGTCTCTCAAAGAGATGGTGAATTTGTAACAGCTGTATCAGCACCATGTAATCTACAAAAGACATCTCTTGGGTTTGTTTGTTTTTTATTTTTATATATATCGAGCCAAGTTATTTGATTGGTGGTCCTTGGTTCATATAAAATATATGTAGTGTGTATAGTGATGTGTTAATAAAACAATCTCTACAGGTTTTTTTTAGTTGTCTTCCTATCATATCCTGGCTGAATTATGGACCAATATTCCCCAAGAACATAACCATCCGTTATTTATATAGTGCCACGAATTCCACAGCGCTGTACTGAGAGCTCACTCACATCAGTCTCTGCCCCATTGGAGCTTACAGTTTTTGGGTGTGGGAGGAAACCCACACAAATACTGGGAGTACATACAAGCTCCACACAAATAAGGCCATAGTTGGGAATCAAACTCATGACCCCAGTGCGGTGAGGCAGAAGTGCTAACCACTAAGCCATTGTGCTGCCAGCTGCTGATCTGGCCCAGTGCTGTTAACCTACAGGATCTAAGTCCTGCCATCCGTAAAATCAAACTGCATTGATGCTAAATAATATTTTGTCTGGAAGATGGTGTCTCCTCTCTCTTATTTGCATAAAGGAGCCACTGGCTTTAAGTACATTGTTGCATTAAAATTTCCATCTTGATAAATGTGGCCTTTTTAACCCCCAGCCCCCCCAATCCTTGTGTACATGTTAAGATTTGCACAAAGTAATCATTCTCCTTACCAAGCTATACTAGGACTTACTGGGAACACAGAGGCTAAAGAGTAGACTGAGTACAATTTTAAGAGCCCGCTCTAAATACAGATGTTAACAATTTCAATGTCTTGTTTTGAGTGCAATTTCCTACCTTTAATAATGTACACAGTTATTTCAGTAATGCCTGTAATTTCTTTAATCGGGTCAGTTTATCTTGAATGAGAATAAAGTGGGTTATTTCTAAATGTCATTTTAGTTGGTTCACAAATTTGTGCAAGTTCCAAAACTGCTTCAGATTGTATTGTACTGCAGGCTGGGGGAAGGGAACGAACACCTCCGAACGTTTGCAAATTACTAGATGTGTAAAAACTCTGCATACCACCTATATTGTAACTGCTCTAGATAACTTTCTCCATTCATATAGTTTTGTTTATTGTAACTAGTGTTATTTTATCACAAGCCATGTCAATTGTTCTTTGGTCATAACTTTAATGATTTACCCAGTATATGGTTTTTTTTTTTATCACACAAGACATAAGTTTTGTTAGAAAGGTCCGATATCTGTCTGGGAAATATCGGCCCTGCCTGTTGCACCCATGTGATCATTACTTTTAACACATAATATAGCACCGAAATTCAAAATTCTGCTGCTACCTGTTAGTCACCTGATCTTCTGGAATTTGGGGAATGGGGTTTTTACAATTAAATATTACTATGGGCTGACTCTTTATTTTAGAATTAAGGTTCAATTTATTTTTTGAACACTGATTATACTTCTGTATCTTTGGGCTGAGGTAAAGTGCATTAATAGTTATAGATCAGTGAAACAGTGGTCAAATTATCGAAAAACATGGATGAACACTTGCTTACATTTAGGTATCTCTTGAGGAGAAAAAAAAACCCCATCTCTCGGACATTGAAATATGTATTTATCAAACAAAGGTTGTCCAGTGTAATATGACTTCAGCAATTCATGAGAGAACATTCCCACTTGTTCAGATTTCAGTCAATTTTACAATGCAATTTCAAAATGATTTGAGAATTTTATTGGAATGCAGTGTAACACTTATTGTGTGTTTTTGTTTTTTTTTTGTTTTTTTTTTTGTAATTAGACATTTATTGAATATGTAAGTAATTATTAATCTTTCTAGTAAATTTGAAAGGAAATGTTCACTTGCTCAACTGCACTATTTAATACTAACCCCCCCTCCCCCCAAACATCTATCACAGTCTGATGCCAGTGATGGTCTCTGTCCTTTTTTTAATGTATTTTTAATATAGAGCTCCAGTGCCTTGCAAAAGTATACAGACCTTTGGCACATTCTACTTTTATTGAATAACAAATACTCCACTGAAATATTATTATGATATAGACTATTTAACATGAAACAATGTCCCAAAAAGTATTCCTTTTAAAGGCGCTAGCGTTCAATAACTGGGACTGTAGTAAAGATGTCCCAGTACCCATATTAAGAGCTTTGTATTATATTGGCCATTATGGGTGGGTGGCACAATAGAAGCCGTTACTCAAAATGTAACCTATAAAAGAACATCTAGAGCAGTGTTGGCTAACCTGTGACACTCCAGTTGTTGTGAAACTACAAGTCCCAGCATGCTTTGCCAATATATAGCAGCTTATTGCTGGAAGGGTATACTGGGACTTGTAGTTTCACAACACCTGGAGTGTCACAGGTTAGCCAACACTGATCTAGAGTTTCCCCACATGGTAACTGGGGCACCCATGCTTTTTGGCCAAGTGTTTGTGGTCAGATGAGACAGACGGAGACAGACCGCGTTTGACAAAAATTCTAAACTGTGTGTGTGTGTAGCCCAAATCTATCAATGCCCTTATCTCAAAAACATCTTGCCTATATTGAATTATGGGAGTTCTAACATTATGCTATGGGCAGTGGCGGACTGGCCAATGTGTCAGCTTGCCCTATGGCAAGTGGGCCCCCTTCAACATTAGACAATATGCTAAAAATGTTAATGACCTTTTAATAGCTTGAAAATATAATAGAAGATCCAATATTACTATATGCAACTAAAATATATGTTGTATTACTATTTTAATATTTTTAAAAGATACTTTATATGTAAGAATATAATAAATAAATCTGAAAAAATAATTGAGTCAGGTTATGTAAGGCCGACACATACATTATACAGGGTCAGATCTTTACTATTGCGACTGTGCAATGAAGCTTAGCTGGGAATCCCAGCCCGGGATCATGACGTGTAGCCGGAGTCGACTTCGTATCGAGACATTACAAAGACAGCAAATATTTTTCATTGCCTCAACCTCAGTTTGAGTGTGCTTCGTCTATTCAAATTAATTCAACACAAGATAATTCATCCATCAATCAGTTTAGCATTATTATTCCATATGTGCTGTGTGTGTTATCTGTGAGCGACTACTTTCAGTTGTGCCAAGTAATGATGGTGCAGGACAGGGACTTTTTGATCTATTGACTGAAACATTACAGCATCTTAAAATTGATCCCAAAAATGTTTAACTGATAGTACAGATGTAGCTACAAGCTCCCATGGTCAATATAATGGTTTACACAGTAAAATTACTGATATGGCTGATCAACACGTTCACATATGGTGCTATGCCCATGTCTTGAATTTGGTGATAACTGAAACGCCAAAATGTTGCGTGCCTGCAGTTTTTATTTTCACGTTGCTCCAAAATTTAGCAACTGTTGGGAAAATATCAAACGAGAATGGCCGTATGGATAGAAGTTGTTGGAAAACATCTAGGGAAAGAGAGAAAAATAAACGATTAAAGCTAATTGGTGAGAAAAGATGGTAAGGAAAATCCAATACAGCAACAACTATATTTGGACATTTTGATGATGCTGCTGTCAGTACTTTTATAAATTTATTGACATGCCTATCAATGATACAAGAGTCAGAAAAGTTTGATTCAAAAACAAAGCAAGAAGCACATTTTTTCCTTAAGTCTTCTAAAGTTTGAAACAATATTGACAGCATTTAGTTACTTGGCTATATTTGAAAATACAGCCCTGTTATCGCGTTATTTACAGACAAGTGGTGTAGATATGTTTACTGCATGGAGCTTAGTAAATTCAGCTACAACAAAGTTGAAGGAACAGACAAGAACATTTGATAACGTTCATAGAAAGGCATTGGAAATGGACTCTTTGGAAACAACTTTGCCAGGTAAGCGGCAGAGGAAGAAGACTGTCAGATGAGCTTATACATGAAGGAAATTCCTCAGATCCTCTAGCTGATTTTGGAGTAAATGTGTTTAACCTAATAATGGACCACATTGTCCAGTCACTAGACTCACGCTTTGTACAAAACAAAAAGTTGAATAAAGATTTAAAACTATTGCATAGTAGATTTGAAGATGAAGCATTAGAAGGTATTATTAAACGGTCCCCACAAATCAGAAAAGATCAAGTAATATTGGAATTGTTTCCTTTTTGTTTTAAACTTTGCTGTATTAAAGCTATTGCTGAATGATGGTGAGAATATGGATTCCAGTTGCAACAAGTGTAAAATTTGTAGCACTTGCCAATCGTGTGTGTTACAAACATTTTGGCATCCAACAGACTTCATGACCAGGCATATGATAACCTTTCTGAACCTTATAAAGTCCTCTGCACACTAGCAGTTACTGAAGTCCAATGTGAGAGGACGTTTTCAAAGCTAAAGATTATACAGACAAGGCTAAGAAATCCACTGTCTGAGGAGAACTTGGAATCGTACCTGTTGATATCCATTGAAAAGGAATTGTTAGAGGAATTGGATGCAGAAGCAATTATTGAGATTCACATGATCATCTCGTGAATTCAAACGATTGCTCTTAATATAGTAGATTGCATGAAATATGCTTTTGAACTACCTGTTAATGTGTAAAATGTTCAGTACAAGCAAACTATTAAAAAATATCCACCATTTATTTGAAATAAAAACAAAATAAAAATATTAACGCTCTGTATTTACGTTTAGTATCTACTGTATACTGCCAGTAATATGTACAATATATGTACACTGTAATAAAAAAAAATATACATTTATTTTGCAAACATTTTGATTGTACCTTTTTTTCCACTTATGTATTTTTTTTCGAAATTTGATTTTGTTCTTCTAAAAATTAAATGACATCCTCATAGTTGCAGGTGGGCCCTCTTTGTCTCCTAGCAACCAATATTTTTAGACCCAGCCCATCACTGCTATGGGGCTACATTTTAGGAGCTGGGAATATGGTTATCATGGAAGAAAGGATGGTACAAAATAGAGGGAAGTATTGCAAGAGAACCTTTTTCAGTCTCAAGTTTTGGTGAAACTTGATGTTTTCAGCAGCATAATCAAAGCTCTCATCTCCTTTCAAGTAAGAATCTGTGGCACAGTTTAAAAATTAGGTTGCGCAAGCATCACCAGATTAATCTGAACTGTCTGGATTAAGTCATAGGGCAAAAATCACTCCCAAACATTATGCACAGCAGTTGTATACGTAAAGCTGTTATTGCTACAGAAGTTAGCGCCGCAAACTATTAAAGTGTGGGTGTTAAATACAAAACGGTGCATTTTAAAAAATATCACAAACAACATTTCCGTGTCTGATTTGTTGCAAAGTAAAATTGGAGAATTGGTCAAGGCAAGGCACTGTACAGGACACATATTGCTGAATGGCAACGTAAACCGTACTGCTAAAAGCCAGTCTACACTGCTTGTTATCGAGTGTCTGCTGATTTTGGCTGCTAATTGGGATAAGCTGTTCACACAACTTTTAAACGTTGTTTTGGTTGGAGTTTACAAAGTTATGATACAATACATAGATCTACCTACTTGGGGTTCTGCATTCCTCTGATCTGGTGGGTCCCCTTAAAAGCATTTAATTGTCCATTGCAGCTCTTCTCTGCTGCTAAGAGAGTATAAAATACACAGCGGTGTTGTTGATGTCCCTACCCGTGAGGTTCCTTTTATCAAGCATTAAACCCCATGATGGAGAGGCATCAAAAACACTGCTGTTTGAAACAGACAAGCAGTAGAAGCAGAGGGGAGTACAGTCCTGAGCCATTTTGGAAACCCACCAAATCGGGGGTATGCCACACCACTGGTGAATAACCTGTACTAATCACCACTCACACACTACATTTTTCTCCTTTTGATGGATTGATTCCTTAATTGCACCCAGGAGCCAAATTCTACACCACAGTCCCAAGGAAATCTATAATTTGCAGTGCTTAGGCTGGCCACACAAGGGCTGATCCTGTCATGCCCCTTTTTTAGCATGATTGACATCTGATCAGAAGATAACTGCACATACATGCAAATAACGATAATCTACATTAATATTCTGAACACCTTTAACAAGATGTCCAATAATCTATCCATTTAGTGGCCATCATGGTCATTTCTCAGGCCACTCCCACTCCAGTATCAAGTAGTCTGTCAGCTAGGATATAGCAGTTGAGTTTTGATGACCTTAAATAGATTTATACATGCACCTAACTTTTAAGGGGTCTGTTTGTTTAATATATGGCAATAGGTTACTATAGAAAATCAACCCTAATGCAATCCTTTATTAAAATCTCGCTGAGGCAGCTGAGTAACTGTGCAGTATGAGTTACCTGATTGCTTCACCTGGCCAGTCTGAGGGTATATGCATGCACAGTGGCACTGAAAGCCCAGACTGGTTTCCACTCATTAAAAGATTATATTGTAAAAAAAATAGATTAAAAATAATTAGCTGTTTAAGAAAAAAAATGAAGAAAAAAATACATTTTTTTCCGAATATTTTTTTTGTTAATTTTCTACTGTAATTTCCATCCTGAGATGACTATAACAGAAGAAGGATTTTGGCGTTACTTTTACAGCTGAAATCCTTCTTAAATAGGTTTCCCCAAACATTGCATGTGGCTGCTCTCACTGGCAGTGATCCCTTGATATAATGGGCGAGGCCGATCTCTGAAAAAAGATTGCTTCTTTTTTTTTTCTCCCTATAAGAACTAAACCCCCTTAGAGTGACAAACTAAATGTCAAAAGTTTTTAACCAGCTAGAACACGATCAAGAAGGTATCTTTGGCTCCCCATCAGAGGTTGAAGGAACACTCTCTTTAAATTGTCAGCATTTGGCAGCAAGTGAATTAAATTATACAGGACTTGTTTTTGCTCTCAGCCGTACAAATCCCAAACCATATTCTTTAATGATAACTCCCCAAAACGGAAGTATTAACCTGCTACGTCTGCTTTTTGTGATATCCTAAACCTTGTTTTATTGGTAAGAGGACTGTCTGGCCTCTAGGTGTATGAGTAGATATATTAAAAATCTTGGGTTTAAAGCAGATGTTACTGTCCTTGAATTTGCCGGTATTTCAGAACATCTGTGCAGCATATGTACGTTCCCAGCACTAAAGCAGTGCTTAATCCATAAGGCGTAAACGTGACACTGTGTATGTTTTAACAAAGTATTTATTAAAATTAGAAATGTTACATAGAGTGTAATAGGTTTTGGACACCACAGTGCAGATCAAGGTGTAATGCCCCAAAATTAAAAAAAAAAAAAAAAAAAAAAGGTTTTAATAAAATGCCTTTTTTTAGAATAACCTGAAATAGAACTGCTTCTGAAGATCTTTGGATTCTGAGTTCCCCCCTCCTTAAATATACCATCAGACCATCCTAGTCTAGTCACACACCATCATCTTTCATTTCAGGGTAAAGATGGAAATTATTTTATACTGTGCCAGGTGGTTTATGTCTTAAACTGTACCTGTTGCCACAGAGTAATTGGCCACCTTTTGGACCTTTTTTGGAGGGCAAATAGTATTTTGCATCACAACTGTGGGGGAAGAGGTGGATTGGGGTCGGAAACTCACTGGTCTCCTGGATGTTCAAGGAGCATAGACAAGCATGTGCCATAGTAGAATTAGCCACTATGTGGACCTTACCAATATTCATTAGGAACTGGTGATACCACTGAGCTGATGTGCTTCCTGCCTCTTTTCATAGGCTGCTTTCTCATGAACATTGATTTAGTTCACAAACTGCCGCTTCCGTTGTGTTGATGATGGGCATAGTAAACTACATTTTTTAAAAATATACCTTTTGGCATTTGTTGGTGTGAATCACATGAGTACAACCTACATTGATATGATTTAATATCTAGCCTGGTCAATGAAACATTTGTGGATTGTATCCACTAAAAGGGTTTATTTATGTTGAAAGTAGATAAGCTGTCAAATTTGGTGTATTACAGCTTTGTTGGCCATGTGTATTTAGCTCTGTACAGTTGAGGCCTATTTATTAAACCATAAATCATGCAGAAATTGCTTTTTTTTTGTATGCTTCAGGCATTTTAAAGTATCTGTTGTATCTAACAAAACCCTAACACATTTGATATCATAGATATCTCCTGCATTAGCCTAAATATTGCATTAATTGCATTGTCCCCATTATTTTTTCACTTTCTTCGGATACCTCTCTGCAGCCTTCTTGCTCTCCCTTCCGTTATTTAATATAAAATGGCTCTGCAATAAAGACTCCCGGTCAGAACCCTATCGGACGTGATAAGGGATGATACTGAAGGGGGTGCAGCCATTTGTAAATAGGCCCCATATAATGTGCACATTATGTTACATATATTGAGTTGTTGTTGTTAATTTTTGTGCAGTTTATTTTATGACTACTGGCAGGGCTGGCTAAGCATAGTTACTGTTGTAAACTAAACTTGCCTCTCACCTTTCTTAATTTCTCAGGTGACTATTGAAGTAGTTGATGGCACAGACACAGAGCCAGACAATGAAATGCAAAAGGAAAACAAGCCCAGCTGGCCTGTTCCATCACCTGACTGGAGGAATTGGTGGCAGAGGTCATCAACGTTACCCAGGATAAATTATGGAGGCCAGGATTACAAATATGACAGTACGACTGAGGATAGCAACTTCTTAAACCCTCTTGGTGGCTGGAACAGACAAGTGCCCAGTCACCGTACGTTTGATCTTAAAGAACAGCCAGAGTATGGTAAGTCCACAATACACAGCTCATCTGTTCAGGCTGAACACAAAACAAGGATCTGTGTTTAAAAAAAAACAAAACCTAAAAACAAAAAAGCAGTCCCTTTCCTATTAGAAGACGAGTGGGGGATTTGCATTTAAATTAAAAACATTTTTATGCATATTACATGAAGTTCTTGCCATTGATTCTTATTTTCTGGTTTTTAGCTTAGTTTATACTTATTAGGTAGTTAAAAAGAAAAACTGCATTACAAAAAAATGTAGTAAACATGACATGATGGTGATTGTAGTGCTTCAGGGTGTGTTCACAGTGTAGGGCTACGAATACACTACAAGAAAATTCTCCCGATCCGGTAGTTTCACCAATTTTAGCAACCACAACAAAAAAAGTCCCAATCGGCATGCTGATTCCCGTGTACACACTATAACTATATTATAATATGTGCTCTTCATCTGTCCTTTGATTTGACACTTGTCAGCAAGTGAGCAGGTGGTCTGTGCGGTCAGGCGGTCTGTGCTGTCGGGGTTCAAGTGAGGCTGTGTTGTCAATGTATTAGTGTATTGGTGCATCTTGGGTAGGAACAGTGCAGACAAGGACGTAACAGCTGCAGTGAGATGACAGTGGACACATATTAAAATAAGACCTGTCACATGGAGATCCACCATTGGCCGTGTAAGTGCATACATACTGCAGGACTGGAAGATGATTGGAAGGTGATTGGTCGTACTGTTTAAATATTTTCCGACCAATCAAATGAAACTATGATCAGCATTTTGGGATGACTTTAGATCATCATGTAGGTATACACACTCGCACGATACGGTTGGATGTCGGCTGATTTGCACGATTATTGGCCAAGAATGCTCCAGTGGGTACCTAGTCTATCTTACAATCCTGTTGTCAACCTTTTCACAAAATTAGTCGTCCTGTAGTGTTATTCCACAGCCTTGCAGAGCAAATGTCTGCGGTGTATGAGAAGATAACAAGTTGTTGGGGAAGCAATTCTGCCCAAACATTTTAAAGCTGTAACTTAAATAGCTTGTTTTTGTATTGATACATTCACAAAAAAATAATCCATATATTTTTAATGTGTTGTATACTTTACCCTGTGAAAACCCTTGTAGACTGCAAACATTAGTTTATATTCCTTAAAGCTAGTTGCTATACTTAAAGTAATAGACAGATAGTTGTTGAATAAACATTTTAAGTCCCTATTCCAAAGAGCAATAGGCAGCCTGATAACTGATCTGTTGGGAGCCATTATTCTGCTTCTGCTTCTGTTTAGGAAATGTGGTCTGCTAACTGCGTAAAGCAATATACATTACTCTATTGAGTTTTTAAGTTCTAAAATAACTGGTATAAAAACTGCAAAATGTAATTCCTGCTATTTTGTTCCTGAGTTGATGCAGTGCACTTGGTTTAGTAACCATTTTACAGTAACTTTGTTTACATTCTGGTTTTTATTCCTAGATTATGCTGATGGAGAGGGAGACTGGAGCACCTGGTCTGTTTGTAGTGTCACATGCGGCAGCGGGAACCAGAAACGTACCAGGTCTTGTGGATATGCCTGTACAGCCACAGAGTCTAGGACGTGTGATATGCCAAATTGTCCAGGTGTGTAAATGTATTCGGGCCACAAAACAACCTTGTTGTTTTATCACCACCTCAAAACCACCCTGAAAATATCAGGGGTACAGCTTTAAAAGTTGGGTGTTCTGTGGAAAGTTATGGTTTATATAATGACTACCATTCTTTTTTTATTCTCTTTTAAAATGTATTAATTTGGCCAGTACGCAAGGTGACTGCAAAACACCTGGAGAATGTACTGGCAGATTTTTGGCTCCCAAAATACATTCCTGACCGTTCGATAATACATTTCTTACATACTGCTTTCTCCTGCAAAACAAGAATACCAGAATACAAGCTCATGATGCAGTATAACTAGCCTGTTATTGATTGCTGCTTTAGAAAAGATATTTCATCGTAAAGACGTAGCAATCTGCTAAACCATATTGGTTACTGATGCATTTAATCTCATCATTTATTTTTAAAATTGCTTATCGCAGCAAATTGCCAATAAAATGTTGCCTAGGTAGCTGAGTAATACTGGGCCAGAGTGGTAAGGGTTAACTGGTGGCAAGTATGGGGGGGGGGGTAGTTATATGCACATGCGTGACCCGGGTACATGTACTGCTGTGATCCTTGTTTTATAGGCTTCCTCATGTAAGAAGCCTGGTGAACCTTACCGGTGGCGCGGATTATCATCGGCAATAGCAGTACGGATGCTGGCAGTATCCTCATGTATAGGGCAAAGCCCTATCGACTGCAACAAAAAAAACAAAACATTTCTCTGGAAATTAGACTTTTTGCCCTTTCTTAAATATACCTAAATCTGTCAGAGCACTAAATGTAAAGCATAAATGTTCCTATATTAAGTAGCTAGCATGCAATTCATTTGTTTCCACATGTGTAGAGATCTCCATTTAAAGTTGCATAATCTTGTTATAGAACTCCACATTCGGTGCATTGGCAGTAAAATAGACATTTGGAATAACAATCAAAATCATAATTCAGCTCTGATTTTTGCTGAGTGTATATATCTGTAGTACTGTAGGTATAAAATTAGCGAGTTGTCATTAAGGCATTGTTAGCTTTACCTTGTTTTGCATTTCTTTACAGTGCACGTTTCATGCTTTCCTAAAATTCTTGCCATACATTTTTATTTTCCACTTAAACCACCTTCCTTCCCTAATCTATCATCAGTTATTTATATAGCGCCACTGATTCCGCAGCGCTGTACAGAGAACTCACTCACATCAGTCCCTGCCCCACTGGATCTTACAGTCTAAATTCCCTAACATACACACAAGGAGAGAAACTAGGGTCAATTTGATAGCAGCCAATTAGCCTACTAGTATGTTTTTGGAGTGTGGGATGTAAACCGGAGCACCCGGAGGAAACCCACGCAAACACGGGGAGAACGTACAAACTTCACACAGATAAGGCCATGATCGGGAATCAAACTCATGAGCCCAGTGCTGTGAGGCAGAAGTGCTAACCACTAAGTCACACTATCTAAATAGAACAATCTAAAGATTTAAACAAACCCTTGGCCTTGCTGCAGGTTGGATTGTTCATTTTGGTGAGAGTAACTCTCCTCCACAGATGTCCCCCTTGGCTTCTGCTGGCATAATTGCTGGAATTGGAGGACAGAAATGTTGCTCAATCTAACAAGTAAAAGTAGTCTTTTTAAAGCTTTACAATGCAAGACATCCATAGAAGTGAAACCTTAAATGGTCACTGTATCTTGAGGTGTCTGGTTGCCATTTTCATCTTGCTAATTTGGTACCCGTATCTAACTTGTACAGAACAAGTGACAAGATGATAGAACACCTTTTTTTATGCCTTTCCTGATATTTATTTTTTTGTGTCCCTCTATCACAAGAAATGGGTACCAAGCATAGTTACTAAATGTCAAACCCATCCTGGGGCCCCATTTCTTCTGCAAACCTTGAAGTAGGCTTAACTTTCTTAAATGCTCATATGTAAATATAAATGTAATGTATGTTACTGTTCACATATCCCAAATGCGAAGTGGTAATAACCAGGTTCAGGTGAGCAGATTCTAAGCAGAAGAGTGTTTCCAGTACCCATAGGGCCAATCAAAGGGTTTCACAGTAATAGTTCATGGGAGAGGTAGCAAAGACCTCGCCACAATCTGATACTATTGGGCCATTGCGCGCCTCCCCTGCTTACAAAATATCACTGCCAAACGCTGAGGAGCTAGTAACCAGCAGGATACTGAGGGGGAGGCATGTGGTCTCCTCTCCCATGACCAGTCTCCAGGGGAGTGCTGGCAAATTTTTGCCTGGGGGCAATGGTCAACTTGGCAGCCTATTGGGTAAAAGTGAAAGAAAACAAAATGCAGTTGACCCAGCCCAAGGTAGCCCACTAAGGGACTGGCCCAGGGAGCATATGCCCCGGAGCCCTGCCAGCCTCCCAGCAGATGAGCACAGTCCATCTCACCCTACTGGCATTGGAGCTCTGCTGGGTATATTGTAGGAATCAGAGCATGGGATGGAGTGAGGTATTTGAGACATCCTGGCTGAGGATTATGGTTACCACTGGACTAGTTCCACTGGGAAGGTCATTGAGATAGGGCTTATCCAGTAGTCTGCTCAATCAGTTCTAGCCTGGTGTCAGTCTACCGAAAGTGGGGAGACGCCAGAACTGAACCACTGTCATATTGGTTAGGCAGCAACCCCAGGTACACTAGTGGTGGGCCATCCGCTATAATTACCAGAGGCACCAGTAACTGTATCTGTACATCAGCTGTATGTTGTAATAAAACAAAATCCTCATGCTGGTCTCAATTGGTACCTAAAATGTGCAGAAAGGATTTCCGAAATGAAATATTGTTATATAATGTTACATCATAACCTGCCTAGGTGTGGGCTCGTACCCATGCTACAGTACCTAGGGGAGCTGATTACATAGTTTCTGTATAAAATCCAAAATGGGAAGAGTATATGGATTTATTCAGCCATTTTGTTTGCATAACCTTCGGAGCACAGGTGGCTTCTGGTGATTATATTTTTATACAGCAGCAGGCATATAATGAAGGATTTAGAATAACATTTATATTTTATTTGTTCACTTAAAGTCCAGTACCACTTAATTCCTTTCAAATAACTCATTTTTGGCAGTTATGGGTGTTTCCTAAAGTTGGTAAGAAAAAGTGTAGCATTTCATAACCAATGAGGTGTTTGTAATGAAATGTCTGTGTGGTCCCTGAGCCTCTCAGCTTTTTACAAAGCTGCCATTTCCAGCACAATACATTTACAGTAACTATGATTTTTATGGCTCACAGGAAGCTGGGTTAAGATTAATTTTTATACGAATACACATTTTGCTGTCTTTGGCTAATGATTGAACAAGTCTGGGTACAATTAAGCAGTGCTAAACTTCAGAACGCCAATTACAAGGACAGAATTGTGTTGGTGTCTCTTTGTGACTGGCTTCAACACAAACATAACAACATTGGCATAACTGGAAACTTCCCATGAGCCTCTTCACTACATTGCAGTCTACTCTACTGTAGAATGTGCCACTTTTTATTTCTAAGTTACAAAAAAAGGCACTTTGGCAACACATCCATGAGATTAATTAGGTGAGGATACTGGATTCCCTTTTAAAAACACAAAAAACATAAGTATTGAGGCTTAATTCTTTTTTTTATATTGTTCCAGGCCACAATGTGCATATAGGCAACGTGTACATTAGGGCTTATTTTATGTAGTGCTCAAATATCACATGAGCAGCATGGTGGTTCAGTGGTTAGCACTTCTGCCTCACGCCACTGGGGTCATGAGTTCAATTCCCGACCATGGCCTTATCTGTGTGGAGTTTGTATGTTCTCTCCATGTTTGCGTAGGTTTCCTCCGGGTGCTCCGGTTTCTTCCCACAATCCAAAAACATACTAGTAGGTTAATTGGCTGCTATCAAATTGACCCTAGTCTCTCTCCTTGTGTGTGCGTGCTAGGGAATTTAGACTGTAAGATCCAATGGGGCATGGACTGATGTGAGTGAGTTCTCTGTACAGCGCTGCACAATTAGTGGCGCTATATAAATAACATGATGATGATGATGATGATGATGAATTTTTACTCCTTTAATGTTTTTGTTTTTTATTGGTCTAACTAGAACTAGACAGATCAACATTCAAATCAGGTTGTCAGGACATTCAGCACAAGTTCTTGTTCCATTTTTATTATTGCACAGTTAGTGCCGCCACATGAACAATTTCCCCTTTCATAGGGGCAGATTCAATAGTAAAAATACTAATACCATTGCTACGGTAATTTTAACTTGCGGCTCACAGAGCTAGTTAGTCTTACTATCTCAGAATGACTTTAAAAATGATATAGGGCCTTCTAAGACGTGGAATACACTGTTGTGACCCGAATATAGTCATACCATTATGGCTGCAAATTTGTGTATTTTGCATTGCAAAAAGATATATGTACAACTCAAAATATTGTGTATACAGTTACATCAATATACACCCTAAGGCCCTAAGGCAGAGTAAAGATACGGCAGTCATCACCAGTTTGATTACTGCTATTTAAAAAAAAAAAAAAATTAAAACTGATTACCCTCCCATTAAAATAGCCAGCACCAGTGCAAGGACCTGGGCTTATTGCCACTGAAACAGGGGGATAATGAGCATTTGGACTGCTGAAAAGGCAGCAACTACTACCAGTCTATGCCAGGCTGTGCTGGTCGTACTATAACAGGGAGACCTGCATGTTGGAGGTGGGTACCAACGTACTGGTTTAAAGTGTTTAAATTCATGAAGTATATTTGGCAGGTAGGAATTTTAGTTCCACAATCGCCTACACAGATATTTCAAATACAATATTACAATACAAAATACGTACTCTCCTAAATCCTTTTAACCTTGGTGGTCAATTTGTATGCCATTTGTATAGAGAACAATTGGGTACATTCATTGACCACAAGGGGTCAATACACAAATAGCCAATCAGAGTGGTTTTCCCATGTGGCAAGGAGCTCTGATTGGCTGTTTGCATACTGCCCCTTTTATTCATTTGCGTTGCAGCTCCAATAGACGTAAACGCTTTTTGTACAAACGGTTTTTCTTATTGGATTACTTCAGAACAGAAGAAAAGATTCCATATGGATTTTGGAGAATAATAAACTGGAAAACAAAGGATTTGTGTATTGCAACATACAATGTCTGTTTTTTTGTTTTTGCATTGGGATTATTTAATTTTTTTACTATTGGGTAGATTTGTGTAACTGCATGTTCCAGCAGGCCTTGACTGTCGGATTGAACTGGTCACAATCCCTCCCATAGTCTGATGCTTATTGATGATTTGCAGGTGGGCCCCCGAATAAGTATTAACCAGCCCAGTGTATATAACTGGTGCTGATTAATGTCCAAGGTCATTATCCTGCATCCTGCCCACTTCCTAGTGAAGTGGGCAGGATGGGAGCCTCAATGATGCGATTCTCTGTGAATTGCTTCACGTTGGCCCCCTGCAATAAAATGTCGAGTTTGCCAAGCCCCGTCTCCCTCCATTAAACTTAAAAAGTAGGCAAGTGTGGATTATTTTAGGTGTTGCTCACGTATGCGTCTGTTTTTCTTGCATGTTTGTTAATTCTTTTCTTTTTGTTTGCGTTTTGGGGGTATTTAAAAAAATTTTTAACAGTGAAGATGCATCCTGATGATCAGCACATATCTTTACCCCAGGGCTACAGGAGCTGCAAATGATATGCCTCCTAAGAGGTGTATCTGGAGATGTGGCTTACTCTGCAAGTAACTTGCACGGTCTTGAGATAACACTCCAGGCAGAACGAAGTTCTGTGCATGTATAGCAAAATTAAGCAGACTTTTGAGGCCCGCAGTTGGTCTTGTGTCCAACTCTAAATCGGGTCCTCCGCTTTCAGTTTTGGTTCTTAGTTTATGCCCTTGTCAACTGTTTTTGATCAGAATCACTTGAAAATATTGTAAACATGCATGTGCCTTTTTTTTTTTTACCTTCAGGAATTGAAGACACCTTTAGAACGGCAGCAACAGAAGTGAGTCTTCTTGCAGGGAATGACGAGTTTAATGCTACAAAGTTGTTTGGTGTTGGTAAGTATTCTGTCTATTACATAAGCATGGGTCTTTTGAGATTCCATAATTCTGCTGTTATTTTGTTATACCTATTATAGTCACATGCATTTTTGTAAGTTTTCAGAGATGAGAATTTATTAGAGCAGATAAGGAAAACAAATGTATATCTTTTTTTTTTTTCTATTTCATTAACTACATCATGGTCATACATACAATAACATTGAACATAATTTATTACTATCCTAATTTATTAACTCCTTTACAAATTAACTTGCGTTGTTAAAGAAATTGAATAGAGCTAGGATGTGTTTTGTTGAGACACAAAGTTAAAACTCCTTGTTTTGAGTATGTGAACTTCAACTATTCACAAATGTCTAAACCATGCCTTTTTATATTGGGGTTTCATATTTTAAATATATTTTCTGTACTTTAACTCATTAATCCAGTAACTCCTGTACAGATCCATAAAATCTGGCAATATAGCAGCAAAAGTTCCCCCTGATTAATGCCTGTCTCACTGTGCCTAATGGAACGGGCACATGGGTGAATAAGTGGCAAACTACTGTATGTGTTGGAGATGTGAATGCTACATCTGCCACATAGGGGGAGGGTTTGTGCCAACTGTCCCTGTAATGTATTAGCGAATGCTGTAGTACATATTATGTTGGCTTCTAAAGTATTGTGGCACTGAGAACACCCCCCTATCCAATTTAGAGTTGGTTAGCTAAATTTTGTGGTTTTGTTTTGGAAGACTGGCAGAGTATGTAGCATCAACCAAGGATCTGGCTAGGGAGAGTTGCACCTTAATTAAGCACTTTCCATGAAGTAACATCCTACAGTTTACGTGTCACAAATTGGGGAGATTTATTTAGGCAATCCTGTATGACACCAGCCACAGGATCTTTCTTTTTTTTTTTTTTCTAATGATGGTTAATTATTGTGTGACATCGGTTGTAATGTTTGTATTTTTTTTATTTATTTTTATTTTAATTCTTCCCTAGATACTGACAGTTGTGAGCGGTGGATGAGTTGCAAAAGTGAATTCCTCAAAAAGTATATGCATAAAGTAGCAAATGACCTTCCAAGTTGTCCTTGTTCTTACCCAACGGAAGTAGCATACAGCACAGCTGACATATATGATCGTATTAAACGGAAGGAATTTCGTTGGAAGGATGCAAGTGGTCCAAAGGAGAAACTAGAGATTTACAAGCCAACGGCAAGATACTGCATACGATCAATGCTGTCTTTGGAGAGTACCACTCTAGCAGCACAACACTGCTGTTTTGACGACAGCATGCAAATAATAACACGGGGGAAAGGAGCAGGGACCCCCAATCTGATCAGCGTAGAGTTCTCCGCAGAGCTTCATTACAAGGTAGACATATTGCCTTGGATCATGTGCAAAGGTGACTGGAGTCGGTATAATGAGGTTCGCCCACCAAACAATGGACAAAAATGTACTGAAAACCCTTCAGAAGAAGACTATTTAAAACAGTTTCAAGAAGCTAGAGAATTTTAGACGCTTGCCGCAATGCAAAGAAATGCTACAGAAGTTGTGTGTTCATACGGTGGGGAAAAAGGGTTGCACGGTGTTAACACTAGTCTTGTGAATGGCCTCTTTGTGTGCCTTTAAGGCTAATGCTAAGCTTGCCATGATTTGTAACCAATGTACACTTCTGTATCTAGATTTGTATATGTGTGTAAATATATATTATATTACACACAAACTGAAAATTTTAATAGTCTTGATCCTGTGAATTATTTTTAAAATAATGCAGAGTTGCTTGACTCATACAATATATGAAGAAGCTGGAACTCCGTCTAGAAAGTATCTCAACATCTTCAATGAATGACTCTATATAAAGCTTCCCATCTCTGGATTCTTTTGGGAAACCGGTTTGGTTCTCCGTATCTTACTCGATATGACTTTCTGATAAAAACAACCTAGCAAAAATAAATAAATAAACAAGTGAAGGAAGAATAGCAGAAAATGGATCATTAGTTACAACTTAAAATGACCCCATAAAATTGTGAACCCTGCTCTTATGACAGAGTGATAGAAGACATGCTACCTTCTTTTATTTTTCGAAATGGACACCATGCTGAGACACAAGCGGGGAATTCAGGGTAGCTCCTTACATGTGACTTTTATTTTTCAGGGACTAAAAATATTAAGAAAAGTGGCACTTTCTCAAAAAGACAATATATATGATGTTTTGTCTTCATGTTTTACATTTTATCATGGTGGTTAGGGCTCACATGAAAATATATATATATTTTGTGTGGGCATGAACCAAATGCAATTTTTTAAGAAAAGATTATTTGAATAGTGTGTGTGGGGGTTCATTTGTTGTTGCTGTTTACAAATACTACAATATTTTTGTAAAGTATTTATTATGTTGTAGTTATATATCATGCATTGCGCATGTCTGTTATATTGTGGTTTATTTTATTTTAAATTTTTATTTTTTTGTCTTCTGGAATGTGATCACATATGTAGGACATGACCGTGAAATTTGAAGCTGGTCATCTTTTATCTGTCCTTGAAGAAGACAACTCTAAATAAATCCACCCAAAGGGAAAAAAATCAGCCTTGTTAATTTTTTTTTTTTTTTTTTTTTTTTATATTTTATACCAACTTTATCAAAAATATTTCAGTGTGCCTTTATCATCAGTTATTTGAAACTAAAATTCTATCAAATAGACATATTTGATAAAAATATTAACAAAATACCGGGACACTTCCCGAACTCCAGGTAGGTCTCCCAGACTCCCGCCCACTTACTAGTGAGATGGGGCCTCCATGAATTGTCAATTTAGCCCCACCCCCAGCAGCAAAATGACTCTATGGCAGCATTGCGACATGGAGGTAGGGGCAAATTGACTGTTTGTGGTACTCTAACACCCCCTACACAGATCCCTCTTAAGACCATCTTGGGCCCCCGGGCACAGCAGTGCACCGGGGCCCCTATATATACAAAAAAAATAAAAATGATTATATATATGGGCCCGTCGGAGGAAGCCAAAAAAAACAAAAACCTGGAAGAAAAGAAGAAAATACTTACCGTGCTGTCAGCTGGCGATCCGGCTCCCTCCATGGTCTCCTCCGTCGCGCTCCGCAATGGATGTCAGGCGGGCGTGATGACGTCACGCCCGACATGCACTGCGAGCGCGACGGAGGAGGAGACCATGGAGGGAGCCGGATCACCAGCTGACAGCACGGTAAGTATTTTCTTATTTTCTTCCAGGTTTTTGTTTTTTTTGGCTTCCTCCGACGGGCCCCGGGCACCTGCCCATTGTGCCCTATGGGAAAGACGGCCCTGCCCCTACAGCTTCACATCTCTGGGGTTGAAGCTGTCAATTCTTCTCATGTTGTAGAAGAATTTACAGCTTTAACCCCATATCTTAGTGGGACACTAGTAAGGTAGCATGGCTGTTCATTTTACCATTCCTGGGGCTTTCTGTATAGGGTAGTTACACCCACAGTGAAATAATGTGGACAGGATGTTGATTTTCAATACTTTGAAATTCTGTGCACATATACTTGTATAACCAACAATTCTTGAAGATACGATCTCTTTACTAGACTATAATTGAGGTAACTTTGAACTGTCACATTTCCACATCTATTTAGGATTATGGGATGAGGTAGCCTCTGTCGTGCACATGAACACAGACTTCTCTGACTAATGCCTCAATAACTGCACTCATTGCACCTTTTGTAGCAACAGCTCCAGGTTTGACATATTTATAATATCAAGAGGTTTGAAAACTCGTTTGTGTGCTTTGCAAAAATGATCTGACGCACTAAGACCCAAGGGGTTTAAAATTGGTGGGAGTAGAATGCATTCCACCTGATTGGAGAGGAGGGGATTACGTACAAAAGATTGCAAGGACTGAATCCAGATGGATTTTTAATATGAAAACTTGTGCCCCCATGGAATAAATTTGGATTTTGATTAGTCATTTTCTCTAATTTTATACATATTTTTAATTTATTTTTAATATTTTTATTTCCCTTCCATGTTTATACATTTTATTTTTTTAATTTAATTTTGACATTTTGTCCATATTTTACTATTTAATTCTGCCTGCATCAAGTTGCATCAGCGCATATAGTGCTTTTTAATGTATTACTTTCAATAAAGTGAAATAGGGAAGAACAAATAAATAGCTTCTCTTTCACTATGTCTGTATTCTTGACAAAGTCCCAGAGTGGATGAAACGCGTTGAAACTCGCTACCTTTTTTACCCAGCGAGGACACTGTTTAATAGATGGAGCGAAGCCGCGGATACACAGAAGTGTGCGTACCAGCTGACTCTGGTAGGAAGATTTGGACAAACATCGCTCTGATCCAATGTGGTACCAAAGTATAGGGTAAGCACAGTTAGATTTGAGGGCAAAACCTATCTGAATGAATTGCAGTGAACCTCCGAAATTTCGGCAGAAAGCTATAAATATTACACTGTTCATATACATTGTTTTCCGTATCTGTATTGGTATATACATTTGCATTACATCGTACCCACCTTTTTTGCACTCCACTTTTCCTTTATTTAGCTCCAGGTTGGGAGTATGTTCTCTTGGTTGTCTCAAACTGTTTCCATAACTGATCATGGTCCACTCTTAGATTAACAAAAGACAGATCATTCTACATTACCTGATGTGTTCTGCTAGACAAAGACTATTTATATGTGTCTGTGTTCATCCACCTCTTTGTTACTCTGTTTAGATCAGGCCTGTCCAACCTGCGGCCCTCCAGATGTTTGTGAAACTACAAGTCCCAGCTATCAACTGGTTGTCTACCGGCAAAGCATGCTGGGGCTTGTAGTTTCACAACACCTGGAGGGCCACAGGTTGGACAGGCCTGGTTTAGATGTTGGTTGCTATAGTTGTCCAGTGTAAATTAGGACAGATGAACACATAGAGAACTCAACTGTATTAATTTACAAAGCACCTGCACGTCACGATCAGTATTTTAAAAGGTTATATGTTTAGTTTACCAAGCTCCATGCATTATTGTAGTATTCTGTAAATATTTAGAGAGAAAAACTACCACCTGGTAAAAAAAACAAATGCAGTTTTAAATCGTCCATAGCAAATGTGAACAGCATTAATTAACAGCTATGGAAGTAGGAAGTGCAAATGCTTCTATGTAAAGACATACTTACCAACTTTAAGTTGGTGTCCGGGAGACTCTCTGCAGCAGGTGGGCATGCGGGGGGCAGGGCGCCGAAATTGCCTCATTTTGGCCCCGCCCCCGCGACGTAATGACGCAAATCGCGACATTTGACAGCAGGGGGCGGGGCTAAATGCTGCGATTCACCGGGAATCGCGGCGTTTGGGATCTAATTCTGCCCACTTCACTAGGAAGTGGGGCACTTCCTAGTGAATTGGGCAGAATTCGGGAGATTGCCACACTCACCCGGGAGTCCGGGAGACTCTCGCAAAATGCGGGAGTCTCCCGAACATTCCCGGGAGAGTTGGCAAGTATGTGTAAAGATGACTTTTGGGAAGTACTCTGCATTGAGACACTACACAGCAACCATGAAAAGTGGGATATAAGAAACAGGCAGTCTAAAGCAGTGTTCATTTATATAATTTTGTGGTATGCTCTGACAGCAATTGAATGCTGCAGACCCCTTGTGTTGTCTGGTAAATAAACTATAATCAATTGATTCACATTAGGAAAGAAACCACAACAAAATCTGTGGAAAGCACAGCACATGGTGCACGAAAGATGTAACTAACTTTAATAGTACATGTGTACTGCTATGCAAAAGCATCAGGAATTGCAAGAGCATGTCACCAACCTTCCAAACATACTCTAGCAAGAGGCATTAATATCTTATGAGCTGTGAAATGGTCAAAGCCAGTGAGGGTCATTTTGCAAAAGTGCATTTTTTAGGGGATATTTTTACTGATAGTGCATGGATTTGTGTAACAAGATGACCTTGTCTAAGGGGGTGCACCATATGATAGGAAGAGTTTTGGTGGCTCAGGGATGCTCTTTAAGTGTGTTTTAGACAAACAAATGTGTTTGTATTGCACTAAAGTGGGAAAATGTATATTTTGTGGGATGGGATTGGTTAAATGAGCTGACTGGCATGGAGAGGGTGTGTATAGGGATACTTTCCCTGCTTTATGGGTAAGTACAGGGCCTTTTTTCTTTCCTACAAAAAGGTTTGAATTCACCAGAGGTGCTAGAACCACAAACTCATATCTGCTTTTAAAGAGATGCATTTTGCACCAGTTGCATTTTTGCAGGCAGTCACACTTCATCATTATTAACACTTATTTATATAGCACCAGCAAATTCCATAGTGCTTTACATTTGGGGACAAACACAGTAATAAACAATACTGGGTAATACAGACAAAGAGGTAAGAGGGCCCTGCTCGCAAGTTTTCAAGCTATAGGTCAATGGGAGCCTGATACATGAGGTTAAATCTACATACTGCATAGTGGTCTAATCAGATTGCAATGGTAAAAAGTGATTCATATGCTATGATCCACTCACACAGCTATATTGGTCTATGGTCCGAGGGTTGCTGTCTTGTGTGATTTGTGTAAGGAGTGGTAATAGGGTAACCTAGTGAGGTGAAGAGGGTGGTTGAGGCGTATTACAAGCTTGTCTGAAGAGGTGGATTTTCGTAGAACGCTTGGAGTTTGTAGACCAGAGGAAAGTCTTATTGTGCAAGGCAGTGAATTCCACAGAGTGGGTGCAGTGGAAAAAAAAAGTCCTGTAAACGGGAATAGGAGGATGTATTGAGTGGATGAGAGATGCGAAATAGAGTTGTTGAGACAAGTGAGGAGTTCTTGATGCCTTTTATATTGGCAGAATTTTATATTTGGATTCTGTAAAAAAAACAAACAAACAGGCAACCAATGTAGACACTGACACTGACGTGGCAGAGGAAGAATGATTTTCAAGGAAAATCAGTCTGGTCACTGAATGCAAAATAGATCGTAAGGGTTTGAGTCTGTTTAGGGGAGGACCAGTAAGGAGGGATTTGCAATAGACAATGCGGGAGATGAGTACATGAATTTAGGTTTTTGCAGCGTCTTGTTTGAGATATGTACATATTCTGGAAATCATCATCATTTATTTATATAGCGCCAGCAGATTCAGTAGCTTTTTACAATTGGGAACAAAGAGTGATATTACAATACAGGGTAATGCATACATACGTAGAGGTAAGAAAGTCCTGCTCGCAAACTTACAATCCTAGGGCATAATGGTTTGATACACAAGGGTAAGTGTTACATCATATTGAATATTTGTCCAGCTAGAATGCAAAGGTTACAAAGTATTTAGTGGGCTGTATGCTCAGTCGCACAACTATGTTGGTCAGAGGGTTGTCGTCTTGTGTTGGCTGTGTAGAGGGTAGTAATAGGGTAACCTAGGCAGATTAAGAGGGTGGTTGAAGAATATTATAAGCTTGTCTAAAGAGGTGGGATTTCAGAATACGCTTGAAAGTTTGAAGACTAGAGGAAAGTCTTGTGGTGCGAGGGAGTGAATTCCATAAAGTGGGTGCAGCCCGAAAAAAAAAAAAAGTCCTGTAACCGAGAATGGGAGGAAGTGATGAGAGTGGAAGCGAGAGTCAGATCTTGTGCAGAACGGAGGTGTCGAGTTGCGAGATATTTTGAGACCAGTGATGAGATGTATGTTGTTGCAGTTTTGTTGATGGCCTTGTATGTTAGTGTCAGGTTAGCTCATGAATAATTGAGTGAGATCCTGCTTTCTCAATGAGTATTGACTAAACTTTGCTGGAGGCGCGCAGTCTAAAATGGGAGGTGTTCACCAGGGATTCCCGCAAGGGAATATGGGCTTCTGCGGCTCCCACCTTGCAGGTCGCAGCCCTCAAGGACACCTCCCAATGTGACAGCTAGAGAACAATTTACATAGCAGGAGAATGATCTAATTCGGACATCAAATGGTGGTAACAAAGATTACCATTTTATTGTAAAACATTAATACAAGGATCTATGAAGACTTGAGTAATTTGCAGATGATGATCACGAAGACATGCAGAAAATGGTAACTGTCAGCAACATTCATTAATACAAGATGCATATGCAATAACCAGAGTCTCTATTAATAGTAGAATTGAGGCACAGGAATCAACAAAGTCCAAACATATTCAGCCACTATTGGTACAGCTTGTCACAGATGGTGGAGCTGATGACAGTAATCAACAATGCCGGCCAGGTAGCTAACAGATGCTTATCATAGCGTTCATTACAAACAGTGGAACAGGTAGGCAGAGATCATGACAGTCCAACATACACAGCAGCAATAAGTAGCAGCTTACCACTGATTGTGGAACAGGTAACAGTAGTCAGCAATGCAGCCCCGAGCAGGGAACAGGTGTAGATCATAGCATTTACCACGAACAGTGGAACAAGTATGCAGAGATCGAGGAAGTCCAATATACAGCAGCTATGAACACACATCAGTGCTGAATAGCAGCTCACCACGAATTGTGGAACAGGTAATAGCAATCAGCAATACAGGCCGAACAGGTAACCGGTGTAGATCATAGATCATAGCGGTTACCACGAGCAGCAGATAAACTCAGTTACCACAGGTATGCATCCCAACAGAGACATCAGAGTAACAGATATGACTTGAAGAACCAGCAATGCAAGAATGAAAAGAGAGGCCTTATAAGGGGAGGCTGACCAATGGTAAAACTGACCAGTACACAGGTGTAGCCCATGACTAATCGTTTGCACTAGAACAAAATTAAAGTGACAGTGTTTAGAGGGTCGGGTAGAGGTACCTGTGGAGCGGAGTTTGACAGTTAGTGTTCGGATTCTGTTCAAAACCTAATTCCTTATAATTATAGCCATGGAGCCAGAAATGTGATACAAACATTAAACTGTTTATTACAGCGAAAATCTAGTCCAGGTGAAGCAGAATAAAGAGAGACCAGTTCAGGCTTGATAAATCAATGGACTTCCAGGTCTAGCAAAACAACAGGTAATTGATAATGAAAATACAGCAGGTACTTTAACTGAAGCCAGATCACAGCAAAAGCCAGGAGTTCTCAGGAACTATAAGTTAGGAGTGTGTCCAGGCATGAGACAGATATCATCATCATTTATTTATATAGCGCCACTAATTCCGCAGCACTGTACAGAGAACTCTCACATCAGGTAGGTTTCCAGGAGATAAGGTACAGGTGAGTAGCAGGAGCTGGCTAAAACAAGGATATCCACAGAAACAGCCAATAACAAAGCAGGTAATCCAGGGACAAACAAACATTAGCAGGCTCAGGAACATCAATGACCAGCACATGAACCTGGGAGAAGCTGGTATAAGAAATGAGAAACACAGGTGTGCAATAACGAGGAGCAGAGATTAACTCCTATCAGTGAGTAGAAAATGTCCATAGGAAAATAGCAGGACCACTGGCTGCATGAAGGTACTGCATCCAGGAACAGGACAAAGGCAGAGACCAACAAAGTTTTTGCAGTGTCTTGTGTGAGATATGTACGTATTCTGGAAATGTTTTTTAGATGTATGCAGCATAAATATAGAGTTGATGTGGGGAACAAAGGATAGTTGCGAGTCAAGGATTACACCTAGGCAGCAAGCTTGCGGGGTGAGATTTATGATCATGTCAACAGAAATAGAAATGTCAGGCAGTAAGCTTCTATTATTGAGAGAGAACACTGAAAAAGCGATTTAGATAGGTAGGGTGAGAACCAAGATAGGACGGTGTCTTGAAGACCTAGGGATTGTAGCATTTGTATGAGGAGAGTGGTCAGCAGTGTTGAATGCAGCAGAGAGATCCAGGAGAATTAGAAGAGAGTAATCACCTTTTAGTTTTAGCTTTGATCAGATCATTGACAACCTTGGTAAGCGCAGTCTCTGTGGAGTTTTGAGAGCGAAAGCCTGATTAAAGAGGATCCAATAGGTTGTTTACAGAAAGGAAACGTGTGAGGCGAGTGTAGGAAATTCACTTGAGAAGTTTGGAGGGGCATTGGAGCAGAGAGATGGGGTGATAATTTGAGGATAAAGGATAGTTGTGAGCCAAGGATTACACCTAGGCATCGAGCTTGCGGGGTAGGATATATGCTCATGTTGCCAACAGAAATAGAAATGTCAGGCAGGAAGCTTCTATTGTTGGGTGGGAATATTATTAATTCTGTTTTTTGAAAGATTGAGTTTGAGTTGGCGAGAAGACATCCAAGATGAAATGGCAGAAAAACAGTCTGTAACGCGAGACAGCACAGATGGTGTTGATAGAGATAAATTTGTGTAGTGTCTGCATAGAGATGATACTGAAATCCAAAGGTGCTTATTAGTTTTCCTAGAGAAGTGGTGTAGCTAGAGAATTACAGAGGACCTAGGACTGAGCCTTGTGGTGCTCCAACTGATAAAGGAAGCGGAGTGGATGTTGTTCCAGAGAAATTAACACTAAAAGAGCGATTAGATAAGTAGGATGAGAAGCAGGATAGGTGTTAGGGCTCACGACCACCAAGATGAGCTTTTAGAACATATTAGAGTAGAGGTCTTCAACTCTAGCAGCCGCCTTTCCTGTATAGCTTTACATGCACACAGGTACTCAGATTCTTCCAGGTCTTAAGCTCAGAGTAGTAAAAGCTCATCAATGGTGGCCATGGCGCAAATGGAACCGGAGGCGACAGCCCAGACTGGTCAGTAGCAGGCCGAGGTCAGAGGTCCATAGCGAAACATCGAAGTCCAGAGTACAAGCCAAAAGCTCAGGGAAACAGGCAAAGTCCAGGGTATAAGCAAAGGTCACAATGGAAGATCAGGAAGACAGGAATCCAATAGGTCAACAACAGCACAGAACTGGAAACTCTATAACGGGCAGGGAGGTCCAGTCCTCCCTGCCTTAAATACCTAGAGCAGCCAATGGGAACCAAGCAGCCCTGCCTAACTTAATCAGCCACAAGAGGCTGATAAATTATTCACTAAGACACACGCGCCCAGCTAATCTCCCCGCCGGGGGGCAGCGTTTGACAGAAGTAATGGCCTTTGTTGTTAGCAGTGATCAAATCATTGACAGCCTTGCTCAACACACTTTTAGACACACTCAACCAATGTATTTATAACATACTGTACAAACACACATTAAGTATATGTAGAGTCCCCTAACATGGATAAGTGTTAAGATGTGTCGTATGCTCCGGGTCAGCAGCACAAAGTAAGCAGTATGCATGGGTGGAGGGCGCTGCACTTACCAGCGTGCCCTGCCAACCTATCCGTGCAAAAAAAATAAAATTCTTCCTCCATATTCTTCTAGTCCCTGCTCTGAATGGAACAGGGATCGAAATAGGCATCTGGGAATGGCTTACGCAAACTCCGGCATGGGCCTCTGGAAATGCCAGCACTGCCCAGTATCTGTTGTTTTTGTTTGTCTTTTAACTTACTGGTCTCTACCCCAGGTGGTTCCATTCAGGCCTGCATCCTCTGCTTCTAGCACGTCCTGATTTCTCAGAAGTTGCAGTCATGTGATATCTATCTTCACTTTCTGGTTCATTTAAACTGTACTCATGTGACCTCTGACATCACTTTCTGGTTTCAGTCATGTGATTCCTGGTGCATGACAAACCCTCTCGGCTATTTAAATACCACTATATACAGTTACCACTGCCAAAGAAAAGAAGTGTATATCAAGGCACTCCAGGATGTTTTGAAAATACATCCTGGTCTTTCAGTAATTCAATATGTGTTCAGGTGCACCCTCCAATTAATGAACAATATCGATACCTTGAATATAATTGGATAATGTTTTAATAAGGGGATGTATTATACCATCGCCTAGTGCGGTTATATCTCTGCTATCACAGCCAGAGTGTTGGTCTTAGCTCTTGTAGGTTTTCCTGTTGTTTGTTGTGCTTTAATCATCATTTTGTATTGATTTTATTTTGCTTCTCATTTTGTTTCTGACTCGCTTTTTTTCCTACTGATTTGGTGCCTCTGTTGCACCCTGGAGGAATTGAGGCATTTGATTTGGTAGGAGAATGAATATGGGTGACAGAGGGGTAAGGGTACTGACATGTCTCACTACCAACTCAATAAGCGACAGCACGAACCTTTACTAAAACACTACAAGTAGCGGGTAAATAAACACTTCAATAACGATCAAACTAGGGAACTAACTGGGAGCAGAGAGTGAAATTTCCTACAGATGAATTACAATGATGCCTCAGTAAAGTTCCGGATCTACGTTCTGGCACAGATGTGGCTTAGCTAAATCCCTGAGCACAATAGCAACGTGGTAGTTCTTGATCTTGGTGCATTAAATAGTCCTGCTCGCAAGTGTACAATACTCTCATCAAAAAGGAAGTAACCCGAGGTGTATTCTCTCAAACATTTTCAATATTAGTTCTTCATAATATCTCAGTCTTTTACTTGATATTAAAGTTATATGGAAACAGACGAATAGTCCTCTAACAAATGGGTGAAATGAGATGATATTCCATTATCAGCACCATAGTTGCACAGACTATTACTCCTTATATGCCGGGAATAGTGTTGTAGCATAATACTTTTGTGTTCTGACAAATAACATTTCCGGACTGTTTTGGATCTGTGGTTCCACAAAACTGAAGAGTGTCTAATAGTCACAAAGTTTCTTTAACAAAATTACTGCTTGGGTAGGAAACATGATATAAAGGCCGGGCTCCCTTTTGGTTGTAGGATTCAGAATATATATCGAGTAGGCACACTACCACTGCTTAGTGTTTATATGGTACTTCAATACAGACTGAGTCTTGTAATTCTACTAATAACAATACAGTTCTGACAGATTGTTCAGTCTCTGCACCCAACAAAATGGCTGATCCTTGATGCTACATTCGATTGTCTCAAAATAGTGCCGTTTAGCACTACAATTCCCTTAACTACTGGGTAGTCTTAGTTACAGTTCCGAAAAAAAAACATAAAAAACTTCCTGCTAGTGGTTTTTTTTTCCCTTGTGATGTGCTGCAGAAACTTAAAAACTTTAATTACTATGTGCTTTTTGTATTCTCAAGCTGGGACTTGTAATGCCATGCGATTGCACAGGTTCTATCATGCTATGATTCACCCTCTCAGTTCCTCTGAATAATCATACAAGTGTCTCAAATATAGTCTGAGGATTTATGCTTAGAGCTGTACTCCTGTTTCTCAATATTGTTATGCTTCAAACGGTACAAAGTGCCACTCTAGGGTAGAGATGAGCGCACTCGGATTTCTGAAATCCGAGCCCACCCGAACGTTGCCGATCCGAGTCGGATCCGAGACAGATCCGGGTATTGGCGCCAAATTCAAATCTGAAACTGAGGCTCTGACTCATAATCCCGTTGTCGGATCTCGCGATACTCGGATCCTATAAATTCCCCGCTAGTCGCCGCCATCTTCACTCGGGCATTGATCAGGGTAGAGGGAGGGTGTGTTAGGTGGTCCTCTGTCCTGGTAGATCTCGTGCTGTGTTGTTTAGTTCTGTGCTGTGTTGTTTAGTTCTGTGCTGTGCTGTGCTGTGCTGTGCTGTGTTCTGCAGTATCAGTCCAGTGGTGCTGTGTGCTGTGCTCTGTCCTTCTGAGGTCAGTGGTGCTGCTGGGTCCTGTGCTGTGTCCTGTTCAGTCCAGTGGTGCTGTGTCCTGTGCTCTGTGCTTCTAAGGGCATAGTTATTTCCCCAATATTCCCCTGTGTTTAAAAAAATAAAAAAAAGTTATTTAAAAAAATACCAAAAACTAATTTAATTTTTTTTAATTACCACAAAATTTGCACAACCAATCCTGCAGTATAAGCCCATTGGTACTGCAATATTACCAAGTTCACACATTCAGCAGTAAAAGTCCAGTGGTACTGCAATATTACAAAGTTCACACATTCTGCAGTATCAGTCCAGTGGTGCTGTGTCCTGTGCTCTGTCCTGCTGAGTTCCGTAGTGCTGCTGGGTCCTGTGCCGTGTCCTGTTCAGTCCAGTGGTGCTGTGTCCTGTGCTCTGTGCTTCTAAGGGCATAGTTATTTCCCCATTATTCCCAAGTTTTTAAAAAATAAAAAATTAAAAATAAAAAAAAAAATATATAATTATAACCAAATTTGCAAAACCAATCCAGCAGTATAAGTCCATTGGTACTGCAATATTACAAAGTTCACACATTCAGCAGTAAAAGTCCAGTGGTTCTGCAATATTACAAAGTTCACACATTCTGCAGTATCAGTCCAGTGGTGCTGTGTCCTGTGCTCTGTCCTGCTGAGTTCAGTAGTGCTGCTGGGTCCTGTTCAGTCCAGTGGTGCTGTGTCCTGTGCTCTGTGCTTCTAAGGGCATAGTTATTTCCCCATTATTCCCAAGTTTTTAAAAAATAAAAAAAAAGTTATAAAAAAAATTAAAATAAAAAATTAAAAAAAAAAATAATTATAACCAAATTTGCAAAGCCAATCCAGCAGTATATAAGCCCATTGGTACTGCAATATTACCAAGTTCACACATTCAGCAGTAAAAGTCCAGTGGTACTGCTATTACAAAGTTCACTGATTCAGCAGTATAAGTCCAGTGCTACTCTCCTGTGCCGCATATAATTTTTAAAGGCTTTGCCGAGTGTGTGTGGCTTAGGGGTACGCTCTCTTGTGCTACATATAATGGAAAACCAAAATTTGGAGGATAAAGTAGGGAAAGATCAAGACCCACTTCCTCCTAATGCTGAAGCTGCTGCCACTAGTCATGACATAGACGATGAAATGCCATCAACGTCGTCTGGCAAGCCCGATGCCCAATCTCCTAGTACAGGGCATGTAAAATCCAAAAAGCCCAAGTTCTCAAAAAATAGCAAAAAGAGAAACTTAAAATCATCTGAGGAGAAACGTAAAGTTGGCAATATGCCATTTACGCCACGTACTGGCAAGGAACGGCTTAGGCCCTGGCCCGTGTTCATGACTAGTGGTCCAGCTTCACCCAAGGATCTAAGCCCACCTCCCCCCCCCTACAAAAAATTTAAGAGAGTTATGCTGTCAGCAACAACAACAAAACAGCAAAGAACTCTGCCTTCTAAACAGATGACATCACAAATCCCCAAGGCGAGTCAAAGGGTGTTGTTGGTTGTGAACCCTGACCTTCCCATCACTGTACGGGAAGAGGTGACTCCATCCAGCATTTGCAGCACGCCCTCTGCATATGCTGGAAGGATCACCCACAGTCCAGTTACAGATTTGGCTAATGAAGGTGTGAATGTTGTACACTGGGAGGAGGATATTGATGTAGCTGGCGCTGAGGAGGATGTTGATGATTATGATGCAGACAGATACCAAATTGCCTTTCTCAATTTCTATTTATATTCTAGATTATATAACGGCTGAAAAGTTTCCTGTTTTACTCCTAGTGGAGAGGGGATCTGATGCAGACAGATACCAAACTGCCTTAGTCCATTTCTTTGTATATTTGAATTTCTAGTTCTACAGTCTATGCAGGCTGCTTTATTTATATTCAACTACAAGTGTAGGGCGGGGGGGGGGGGCATAGATAGCCACCAAAGTAACGTGGTCCATTTAATTTCACTTTCTAGCTCAACAGTCTGTGCAGCCTGCTTTTTTTATCTTCAAAGTATTTATATTTACAAGCCTTGCAATCTAAATTAACTAGAGGTAGTGACGTGGTAGAACTCCAAAAGGCAGTTTGGAAGCCCCTGTACAAACTGGCTCTATTTTTTAACTGAGTTGTCCCCCCTCCAGTGTGTACTCGGAAAGAGTTTTTAGTGCAGCGGGGAACCTGGTCAGTGAGCGGCGAAGGAGGTTGCTTCCTCACAACGTAGAAAAAATGATGTTTATAAAAATGAATAATCAATTCCTCAATGAAGTACAGCACTGCCCTCCAGACAGTACAGAGGGACTGTGGTTGTGGAGTCCAGCGGGGACGAATTGATAATGTGTGAGGAGGAGGAAGTACACACTGTAGGGAGAGAAGAATCAGAGGTTGAGGATGAGGACGACATCTTTCCTCAGTAGAGCCTGTTTAGTTTTTACAGGGAGAGATGAATTGTTTTATTGGTGTGGGGGCCCAAACAAACCAATCATTTCAGCCACAGTTGTTTGGTAGGCCCTGTCGCTGAAATGATTGGTTTGTTAAAGTGTGCATGTCCTATTTCAACAACATAAGGGTGGGTGGGAGGGCCCAAGGACAATTCCATCTTGCAACTTTTTTTTTGGCATTATGTGACCATTCAACAGTCGTTTGCCATGTTCAAAAAGTAAAAGAAAATGCCAACAAATTCAATAAATTAAATCAAAAGTTAAATGCCCTGTCATTATTTAAAACAAGAGGTTTTGACGTGCTAGAATTAGTGTAGTGTTAAGATGTTATAAACACTACACTTGGAAATTGGAGGAGGTATTGTGGCCCCAGTATCAAATTGGGTACCGGGGCCACCCCACTACGCAGTCCAGATACTTGTTTGGTGGAATTCAGACCAGTTGAGGGTGTATTTATTTTATTGTGGCCCCGGTATCAAATTGGGTACCGGGGCCACCCCACTACGCAGTCCATATACTTGTTTGGTGGAATTCAGACCAGTTGGGGGTGTATTTATTTTATTGTGGCCCCGGTATCAAATTGGGTACCGGGGCCACCCCACTACGCAGTCCAGATACTTGTTTGGTGGAATTCAGACCAGTTGAGGGTTTTATTATTATATTGTGGGGACCACTCTATCTATACCACACTACAACTCTATACCACTCTATTTAATACTTTAATTCTATTTAATACTTTAATTCTATTACTAATTCCCATAAAGAGGAACTGCCGCTTCTATTTAATACTTTAATTCTATTAGTAGTTACCATAAAGAGGAACAAAATAAACCAATTTTACCAAAAGTATAATATGACTTAGACTTACAAACACTACACTTGAAAGATGGTGCCTTTAAATGAAAAAGTCAGTCTTCATTGCACGACTATGTGCAACAGGGACAGTTTTTTGGTTTACAAAGTCAACCAATAACACTTCGACCCTGTCTGTCTTTAACATACTTGATGGGATCTCAATGACGAATGGTCTGTACCATGTTTGGAGGAGGTATTGTGGCCCCGGTACCAAATTGGGTACCGGGGCCACTCCACTATGCAGTCCAGATAGAGGTGTATCAGATATTAAACAACGTTGACTGTTGCTGCAAAAATTTTAAATAATATTGTGGGGAACACTACACTACGCAGTCCATAAACTTTTTGGGTGGAATTCAGACCTATGTAGGGTTTTTTAATAATATTGTGGTGACCCACTCCTCTACGCAGTCCAGGTACATTTATTGGTGCGAATCATACAAGTTGATGGTTTTCTTGTTATATATATTGTGGTGACCCACTCCTCTACGCAGTCCAGGTACATTTATTGGTGCGAATCATACAAGTTCAGGGTTTTTAATATATATTGTGGTGACCCACTCCTCTACGCAGTCCAGGTACATTTATTGGTGCGAATCATACAAGTTCAGGGTTTTTAATATATATTGTGGTGACCCACTCCTCTACGCAGTCCAGGTACATTTATTGGTGCAAATCATACAAGTTCAGGGTTTTTAATATATATTGTGGTGACCCACTCCTCTACGCAGTCCAGGTACATTTATTGGTGCGAATCATACAAGTTGATGGTTTTCTTGTTATATATATTGTGGTGACCCACTCTTCTACGCAGTCCAGAAAGATACCTCGTTGCAACGTTTTGGACTAATAACTATATTTTGAGGTGTTCAGAATACACTGTAAATTAGTGGAAATGCTTGTTATTGAATGTTATTGAGGTTAATAATAGCGTAGGAGTGAAAATAAGCCCAAAAACTTGATTTTTAAACTTTTTATGTTTTTTTCAAAAAAAATCCGAATCCAAAACCTTAAATCCGAACCGAGACCTTTCGTCAAGTGTTTTGCGAGACAAATCCGAACCCCAAAAATAATGAAAATCCGGATCCAAAACACAAAACACGAGACCTCAAAAGTCGCCGGTGCACATCCCTACTCTAGGGTGTAGTATACAGACTCAGCACCGTGCTTTTGATGTCTCGGTTGCTGCCTTGTTCCCAAGGGAAAAACTTGTCACACTGCTGTTATCTCCAACCAGCTTCCTGTTTGTCTGTTGCATGATCCTGCTCTCTGCAAACAGCACCTCACACCACACTTCCCTCGTTTTACATTTCAGCGTGATTTCAGCTGTGATGTCTCTGTCAGTCTGTCCCTCCTGGACTGACAGATGCATGAACCAATGGGCAGTAGGAGTAGGGATTGTACATGTGTATTATGCTTCCTGAGTTTGTACAAATCTTTGAAAGGGCTCCATACACATATATCAAGCTCTGGGGCACTACACCTCCCTCCTGACATAACTTGCCTGCTAGTGATGTCAGGTGACAGAGAGAGGGCCGAGACCTTGGGCTCCCAACAGCAACGTCCTTGGTTCCTGGTGATGACCAGAGAGTTTGTTATACTCTGTGTCACCAACTCTTCAAGTGCCAATCCTGACTGATAAACAGGAATCCTATTCCCTTGGTTTAAAACGGGACAGTGGGTCTCTCACAGTTCTCCAAGTGAGGGGTGCCTCTTTCCAAGTCGTCTTCAGCTGTGTAGTGAGGATGTGGATGTAGACCACCAGGGGTGCTCATGTACCAATACAGACATTATAACAAACACTGAGCATACATAACTTTCTGCAGAAACCACCATGGGAGTGGTGAAAAAATTAAGTATGTTTCATGTGACAGTTAATACAGTAAAAACAGAAAGAAAGACAAAAAAGACAGTTGTCAGCGCTTGTCCTTAACACTGCATATCTGTGTATATCTAGGAAGATTAAAACATGAGGGATTAGTTCATATTTTGATCAAAACATTTAAGCCTGCATCCCAGTGTCAATGGCACCTCATTATATGCAGGTCCTACACTGACCTATATACTTTAAACATGATTAAAATGCAATTAAAATCAGATGCACTCACCTCCCAGGTATAGGGGTTTACATCTAACGAGGGCTGGCTTGTGAGCCACAACCAAATCTGCTTTAAATAGGCTTGATGGACAGCTGCTATGACAATAAAGCAATATTTTGAAACAAAACCAGAAGAAAAAACAAGCCTGCGCTCGGAATATCCCACATTATTTATGGTACCAGCTGCAGGGCAATAAGCCAGCGTTTATCCTTTACACTGCATATATGCAGGCTTAGATGGTTTGATCAAAATATGAACTAATACATGTTTTCATTTTGCTAGATACACACAGATATGCAGTGTAAAGGATAAGCGCTGACATCTGTCGTTTTGTATACATATATGGGCATTTACATTGCCACGCAGCTGGTATCATTTACAATATGGGATATACCGAGTGCGGGCTTGTTTTTTTCCTCTGGTTTAATAACAGAAAGGCATAACTATATAATAAAGTATAATACAATTCAAATTATACAACCAAGTCACACAATATAATCCTAACACTAGCTAAGTAATTTCTTTACTAAGCTGTCTTGCTCTAACATACATAGTGCACCTGTCATTTGGGTGGTAACCCAGGTTACTTTTTATTAATGAAGTATAGCACAGAAATGCTTATGAAATATAGTTTATGGTTTTTGAGATGAACAATTAATAAATTAGAAATGCCTTATGTCTTTATTCCACAGGGGCTAGTTAAATAGTAATACTTCTTTAACACACTTTAAATGTACGGCTCAATCTTTGCGTGTTAATACAAGACAGATATAGATATAGAATGCAATACTTCCAATAAGTTTGATATACACAGGAAAACTTTAGCTGTGATTTGATTGAAGGTGTTTTCTCTGTAAAGTACAGTCCCAAATGTCTCTCAGGGCATACGGGTTAATCTGACAGTGAAATACCCACTGTAACAACTTGTCACAAGGAGCTTGTATTTTCATTTCCATACCAGACTCTGGCTCTTCCTGAGGTAAATTATTGTTAAAACGCTGCTCGCACCTGGATACAAATACAGGGCACTTATCTAATTGTTCTGCAGCTTTGTCAGTACAGTTTATACAGTCCCTGTCTCCTCTGGCCTTGGCTCTGCTCTTATCACCTCCTGAGTAGATTCTTGTTACTTCCTCCCTCCCAAGAAAGCTTCCAGCTACTTCCTGTATCTCTCTATCTATGAAATGTCAACCTAATACTTTCCCTATGGTGAGGCTCACTTCCCTCATTTAAAGGGAGCCCTGCTTGAGGTGGGTGCCAAAATTTCCTCCCATCTTCCTCACAGAGGAGGGTTCTCAATCTTCACCTGGGTGGATGGAACACTGTCACGTCCTGCAACATGTGGCTGCTCCAGCTGAAGGGTGGGCTACATCTTTCTTTCTGGATCCAATGTAGTCCAGGTATATACAGTTGTACGTACAAATAACTTCATAAGCTCTGTGTAGCTCTCAATGGTTGCCATACAGAAGACACACATGCACAGTGCAGTTTTAGATAAGCCTGGCATTTGAAATTCCCCATGCCGGACAATAAATACGAGCTCACCTCTGTACATAGAATAACCACCGGGGTGTTTAATTTCAGAAAAAAACCCAAACACCTAAGGCCTCATATAGAGTTGGACACAAGTCACAGAAACAAGAGAGGTGGCAGTTTTTCATCCTGAAAGACAAATTATAGGGCTGGCAGTGTTCTTCAAAAACTCCAGTGACATTCTACAGAGGCACAAAATTGGCACTCCTTGTCGCTGAAATACTTGGTTTGTTAAAGTGTGCATGTTCTTTTTAAGATCCAAAATAAGGGTGGATCTTTTCTTTTCTGCCACTGCTGTGTGGCAATGTTTCCTAGATGTGCTATGAACTGCCGTGTGTTTGTGTTGTTGCTCTTTTGCTTAGTATCCAGCCAGCTCGCTACAGTCTTTGTCCAAAAGTGGAAGAAAATAATATTGTGACCTGTGAGGTGTACAAAATTGACTGGAAATGACTCAAAATTAGTGTTAGAGGTAAATAATAATGGAGGAACAAAAAAAGAGCAACATTTTGTGATTTTAGCATATTTTAGCTATTTTTCTAAAAAATACAGATCCAAAACCCAAACCAAAACATGCGAGGGCGGTTTTGCCAAAACCAAAACCAAAACATGAACTTAATCCAGATCAAAAACCAAATCCAAGACACAGGGGTCAGTGAACATCTTTATTTGTACCATAGGCCTGGTGCAAGTTTCTATGTTAATGATGACAAATGATACAACTTTGCACAAGTGCATCTCTATGTTACATTTAATGTTGCACCCATCTTAAGATACATGCGACTCAAAATACAGCTTCAGAACCTTGTACAACCACATTTTTTGCATCTACACAAAATTCCCAATTTTGCATTCATCTCTAAATAATACCGCTAGTCTACAAGCTTCAGAAGAGAATATATGGTTTTAAGCAAGCAGCCAGAGCATCCAATGTGCGTCGGGTGATCGCCTCGCTATGTAATTCACCCTTATGGTACCACATAGGCAGAACTAATTCCACCAATTTATACTTAGTCAGACTTCCATGGGGCATAGAAAATAGCACCATTAGTTTATTATTATGTGATACTGCCGAGAACAGAGCAATTTTCATTTGTATAAGAACTACTGATATAAGATGCAAAGGTGGTTTCATATATCTGTATTTAATTTTATCAGTGAATAACCTTACACATCACGTATCTGGTTAGGATATAGTGAGGCCTGGCAGTGATTCTTCCATTATATTCACTTTTTTCTGTTTTTATATTTCGCTACAAGCACAGATTCTGGATTAAAGGGAATGTTTTTAATGGTAATAATAAAGGATTATGCTTTATTTGTATTATATGCATATCACTGAAAGCCCCACATAGAACATTATTTTTCCTCTTTTCGAGCTTTTGTGTGAGTATTTCTCAGTATTCTGACATGGAGGAGTGGAAGCTGCCAGCTCCACATGATGAAGCTGCTTCTCCTTCATGACAGAGGCCAGCACTCCATATGAAGATGCTTCAGGGGCATTAAAGTCACTGGATCAGGGATATTATGTCACTGATAATGTTTTATTTGCCCCCTAACATGAAAGTTTGATTTCAGTGCAACCAGCGCATGCCTTGTGTGTCTCTGATCTTACAGTTCTGGGAAGATGTCACCATCGCTGCCAGGGACGGACGCCATCCTCTGCTGGCAGCGGGACGCCTTCTTCTTCCTCTGGGCTTCTTATTGCTGTGCGCGTGTGCAGTTCACTCACGTCTCCGTTGCTAGGCAATGGGACGCTTCTCTGCACTTCCTGACGGCAGTCAGTTGTTCTGACCGCCGGTCCCACTGCCACCAATCGGGGAGTTAGCTCCTCTATTTAAACCTACCTCTAACACTAGGTAGTGCCAGAGTGTCCAGTTCTTCCTATGCTCCAGCGTTCCTGTCTGCTTCCCTGCTCTCTGACTGACCTCCTGTGTACTGACCTGGCTTCTTCTGGATCTGCTCCCGGATCTCCCTCTGGCCTGATTGCTCCCGCTGTATCTGACCTTTGGCTTGCTGACTCCGATTTGCCTTCTCCTTTGATACCACATTTGCATGAATGGTGTGACCTCTGCCTGCTCGTCCACGTCTGTTCACAATCCATTTTGCTGATAGTTAACTTGGAGGGCCACGACCTGCACGTCCCTTGCAGCAAACTCCAAACTCTCTTGCGGGGGTCCCTGGCGAAGACCGCGCCTCTAGTTTAGCATTGCAAATGTCAACAAGTGGCCTTCAGTCCCTGTATCTCGGAATGAGCGCGTTAAAACTATTACCGTTTATACGGTAATTACTCGCTGAATTTCATCTCGCAGCTCCCTGAGATGCGAGATGAAATTCAGCGAGTAAACTACCGTATTAACGGTTTTTACGCGCAAGTTTACTATATAAACGGTAATAGTTTTAATGCGCTCGTTCCGGCGGCGCCCGGAGCAACAATTAAATACTGCTTTGTATTAGTGTGTCTTTAATCAATAGGACAAACAGAAAATGTTGAGCTTTTGTGTTTTCATGAAATAGATGAGGAAACTAGGGGCCTGATTCATTATGGATCTTAACTTAAGAAACTTCATATTTCAGTCTCCTGGACAAAACCATGTTACAATGCAAGGGGTGCAAATTAGTATTCTGTTTTGCACATAAGTTAAATACTGACTGTTTTTTCATGTAACACACAAATACTTGATAGCTTATTTGTACAATGAAATTTAAAGTTAATACATTGTAACATGGTTTTGTCCAGGAGACTGAAATAAGAAGTTTCTTAAGTTAAGATCCTTAATGAATCAGCCCCTAGGTCTTTATCTATACAGTGATTATAATTAAAATGAATTAGTTAGGCATTTTTTTCCAAAAAGCAAATTTAGTCTAACAGACATATGTTCTAATTACTATTATTTTTTTTATTATTTAATATTACAGTCTCTCCCCTGGCATTCCCATTCTCATTAAATTGTTTAGCAGTGCTCCTCACAGTACTTATAAGAAGAAATACTTGGTGATCATGTGTGAGTATATTACAAAATCTCTGTATTTCATAACTTTCTGTACATGATCTTGGAGTCTGAAGACATTGTAAAAGTATAATCCCAACACTTATATATAACTACTCAGTTCCTAGAAACAATGCATAGAAAAGGGGCTGATTTTTTTTTTGTTTGTTTTCTGTTACAACACCGTGACTTCCAATACATATTCTACTGTATACATTACTCTCCGCTGCTCTTTTATGCATTACGTTAGCATGACAATTACACCCTTCATTCAAGGTATTTTTCAATAAAAAAAAAATATTCTGTTCCTTAAAAATAACATCCCTACTGTTTATGTTGGCAGTTTGACAGCAAACTTTCTGTTTCAAGTGGAAATGACTGATTTTATGCTTCATATTTATTTTTTCTTCCTTTCCGGCTTGAGACACTCAGGCAGTCATTCCACTTCTCGTTTATCCATTCATATTTCAGAATTCATTTTTATGCAGCAAAGCATAAATAAAGCACACAGGTAGGGCCATATAATATCTGACTATAACATGATGGCATGTCGGAGTGGTCTTGTATTTCAGAAAACAGCTCCTGTACGGCTATACGTGTAACACGAGTAAAACTATTTTAATGATCGCCACACTCTCCAGGGCTGGTGATGGATCTCTGCTTTTGTAAAAGTGCAACCCAGGCAATTTGGAAACATACTATGGAAATACTTTGATGATTGACAGCTTTCCTACTCCCACTCAAGTACCTAACTCTCATAGACAGCTAGAAGTACTGAAATGTACAATGGATTAAAAAGACATAGCTCTATGGCAGGGGTCAGGGAACTTTTTTACCTTTTACCCCCAAATATATTTAGATACGCCGACGTTACCCCATTGATTTGAAAGGAAGGAAATCATATATTATTAATTATTGGAATTCAAAATTTTATTGAATCTATTCAAAATTTCTTTGAAAGCATCAACTTCAAAACTTCAGGTTTTGGAGAAATTATGTTGCTTCATTTTTGATACGAGAGCATCAATATTGGGGCATTTTGATGTCAGAGCAATTTGGATAAAGTCTTCAGCGTCCAATCGATTTCTCTGCTTTGTTTTTATGTTTGTTAGAGTGGAAAATCCTTGTTCACGAAGATAGGTTGTTGCAAAAGGCAGCAACTTTTTGACTGCCTCCTCATGTGCAAATTTGAATGCCTTTACAGCTGTTGACATCCAAAAATATGACAGATCTGCTTTGTTTTCAAATGCAATATGTGCTTCATTATTGCATCGAAGCTCAAGACGTGCATCTGCCAACCCTTGAGGCTCTTCTGGTACAACAGCAATTTCACATTTAAAGGGGTCTACAATCTAACTGACAGCATGTGAATCGGCAGCATTACCCCCAGGAATTTCATTTTTACCCCATTTGGGGTAATTTACCCCTGTTCCCTGACCACTGCTCTATGGTGTAACAAGGAACGAGGGGCATTGCCTTTTATTTTTGAAAATCCCTAAAAATTTCAGATATAAACCATAAAGGTAACAAACACTGTGCAGTAATCTGACATTCTACTGCGGCTCTGTTCAAAAGCAAAATATTATCTCCCCACTACAAATAAGATAGCCTCTTTTACATCTGCAGTGTCCAAATAAGATCTGATGTCAGTCAAAAAGCTGAGACTGCAGTCATTTAAGCTTTCCGTGTGTGACTCTTCCTATCTACACAACTGATGCGTTTTGTCTACTTAATTAGACTCTTTGAAAGTTCTGCAGAGCAGCAGAAGTTTGGTGCAGTCAGGGTGTTTCTTGTTAAGTACGGTGTAGACACATTCATGTGAGTAGTTTGAAAACAAGATTTAATTTTGTGAAGCGAGATTAATTATTAAAATGAGATAAAGGGTTGGCACCTTTTTAGGGCAGTTCCTTGCTTGTGCAAAGGCTCTGATCCTATACTTTTAATATGAGACATTTTGCATATTCTTGGTAGCCCTTCAACAGAGAAGTCTATTGACGCACTGTAATGAAAACAGTCCCAGTGTCCACTCACTCTTATAATTAAATTAACTTAAGCCATGTAAAAAGCTAAACTGAACTCTATTCTAGTAGGAAAATGAAAATGTTTAATTTAATGAAATGGATGGTTCTAAAGTGGTGATGTGACATTTACAATTTCGCAGTGGTCCTCGCCACGCGTTTTGGTGCAGATATAGGTTGCAGAGGTAGGTAGGGCTGCACTTGTATGTGTGCTGGGCGGCCACCTAGATGCACTGATGTAAAATCAAAGTATTTATAGTGTGCATGCAGTGTGCATTGTAGATGAAGCTGTATATCTACTTTGTCTTTGGCTTACTTTGTCGTTCTCTTACTAACCGCTATTTCTCTTGTCATTTATCACTTCAATTAATGAAACTCTTATTTCATTTTTGCAATTGGTCTGATTTTGTGTGTTGTGGGAGTCTCAGATTTGAAATTTTGTATTGGTTCAAACTGGCATATTGTTGTTATTATTAGTCTACTGCCTTCAGTGATTGATCCCATTTCCAAATAAAGGCCTTTCCACAAATCCAACTGAAGGTTTGCAGGACATTTAGCTCCGGTTCTTGTTGAAGTTTCTGTGCCATGTACGAAGCTTGTCAACCAACTCCCCATAAATTGCAGCACCACATGCACAATCTGGACCTGAGTAGGATTATGATACTGCAAACACCATATGTCCAATTTGAAGCCCCTGCTCTTTTAATTGGATACCTTTTTTTTACCATATTTACTAGGTGTACTGTACTACTATTGTGTCAGTAAAATATGCTGCATATTCGAGTGATAATTAATGGTTTTAGAAAAAGATTTGATGCAAATAGGAATATAAAAGTCACTGGTTCAAATAAGTTTGTGGAAAAGTTTGGTTGGAGTTGTTGCACAATTAGGTTACAAATAAACAGACTCACAGTTCTGGAATTAATATTATTATTGTTTGTTTATATGGTGCCACAAAATTCCGCAGTGCTGTACAGTTGGGAAATAGATTATGTTACAAAGACGGAGAGGACCGAAATGCAAACTACAAAACGGGCAAAAGCAAAATACGGGACATTCCAAGCTCATAAATACAAGAATATCAAGAGATAATAGCATAATACTGTGCATAAGACATAATAGGTAAGGTGTATATAACAAACAAGTGTTGAACAAAACACACAAGAGGTAAGATCCAAGGAGATGGGTTTTAAAGGCACATTTAAAACTTTGGTGACTGGTTTACACTTCCCCCTGGTGCAAGATCTTTGCTGATGATCATCATCAAAATGGAACTTGCAAGATCTGTTTTAAAACAATAAATCAATGATTAAAGAAGTGTGACCCAACCACAAAAAATCCAAACCAGCCTTCGTGCTGCCAACCTAGGGCGGTATTGGCAAAATCGGGGAAATGACAAGCATTGGGTCCTCCCGAAATTGCTAAAACCAGCACTAGACTATACCAGTTTGGGCTGTTGGCACTATACCAGGGGATTTCCCACCTCCTGGTGGGAAATCACCCAGTTATCAATATAACGGCATAGCCACTAAGGGCTTGTGCAGAGGCATCTATTGTGGTTTTAATTTTTTTCCAAGCCCATGTGAGGAATTAGAGGGCTAAAGAGGGTGGTGTCAGGGAATTTATATTACAATTATTTTATATATGTGTGTGTGTTTTAGCTATATTTTTTCTAATGAACTACAGGTCCCAGCGGGCCCTGGGTGCCAGGGCATGCTGGCTTTTGATTACATGAATTGTAATATTTATTTTATATTGCAAAAACTACTAATATAGCATTTTTTTCCTTCATAGTGCAAGGAAGACAATGGATCAGTCAAAAACTCTCAAAAATTATTTGTGAGTCTAAGCAAAATAAAATCTGACCTTTACCAATTATTTTTCCATAGGCAAATGATTACAATATGTTGAGGTGCAATATTTTATGGTTAATTTGCTTGTGCAGCCATGGCTTAGATTAGTGACAGGCAACCTTTGGTGCTCTAGCAGTTGTGGAAGTACAATTATTATTATTATTGTTGTAGACTTATAAGGCACCCCAGTGCTCCGTAGCACCGTACAGTAGGCAAAACAGGACATACCTAAAACAGGGACATACAAGGCAGACAAAATAAATGCAGACATGAAAACAAAGGGTATGAAGAACCCTGCTCATTAGAGAGCTTATATTCTAGGTGGAAGAGGGCACAACTGAAAAAAGAGGAGCGAGAGTGGCTCAGAGTGGAGATTGGGATGGCTGTGAGGGTGTAGAAGTGTGAATAGTATTATTGGGGACAAATTAAGCTCTAAAAAAAGAGATGGGTTTTCATTGTGCGTCTAAAGATATTAAGGCTCTGGCAAAGCCTGATTGGGCGTGGTAGTGAATGCCATAAGTGGGGAGCAGGACGGGAGAAGTCTATGACAGCTGCCAGTCAAAATATAGGACTTCTAATTACTCAGGTGCTGTTGGCCAGGCATGCTGGGACTGCAACATGGTATACTAGGATGTACTTCCACAACAGCTGCTGGAAGGGTATGTTGGGAATTGTAGTTTCACACCAGCTAGAAAACCACAATTTGTCTACTTCTGCTTTGTCTTAGACTAAAACCCTCCCTCAAAAAAGGGCAACACAACTAAAACAAAAATTAAAAAAATCCAACAGCAACAAAGCACCAAACTACATGAAGTTTTGGTGTGACTTGTAACATAACTGGTACAGCTACAAGTGAGCACCTTATGTAAAAGGGTAAAAGTTCTTAACTATTTAATTACCTATCAAACTCTATTTTAATGTCTAGCATATGTTAAACAGCTGTGGTATGGAAAATGGACATGATTATTCCTTGTGATTTATACAAAGGCTTTGATGCTCTATGCAATATTTATTATTTCTAATCTTCTTGAAATCATAATAGTTATATGGAGCATCTTAAAGCTTTACTTAATGAAGAATATTGCATGAAATGTATTAATAAAGTTCACATAAACATAGAATTGTGTATGCAGAGTAATTCACTAAATGTAAAGGATTCACTGCAATTATGGATAAAAGGGATTATTTCCAAACTAACAGGAGAACAAAAAATTCTCAGAAAAAAAGATTTATTGTATAGCTTTATACATTTCTGATTTGATCTTGTTCCAAATAAACAGTAAAATCTGATATAGTTTTAGATTTAGTCCGCTAATGTTTGTCTTAATCAAAACAAATCATCAAAGAACTTAAGTCACTTTTGACGATAGTAAATTAGTGCTGCAGTTGACTTGAGAAAGAGAATAAAAATGGATGATTTTCTCAAATTTCCCCAGATCATCAAAAGTTCGTAAAAGTTAACTATGCATTCTAAAAACAAGCAATAAACTAAATGTGCATGTACACAAAGTGTTCCAGATACTTCAAAATATACGTGTGTGTGTGTGTGTGTGTGTGTGTGTGTGTGTGTGTGTGTGTGTTTAGATTGTAAGCTCCAATGGGGCAGAGACTTATGTGAATGACAAATATTCTCTGTAAAACGCTGCGGAATTGGTGGTGCTACATAAGCAAATGATGATGATGTTTGGCCTGATTGCATAATGCAAATATTCATGGACATCAGTTAAAAACATCCACCAGTATTTAAGAGCATCTCAACTCTTAACATAGGTGTAACCAACATGCAAGTTAGCAGTTACATGGCACGCGTAGAACTTGCATCTACATTGAGTTAACACAAAAATATGCCTACAAAACACACATTTCAGATGCAACTTTAATCCTAAATATGTGTACAGCACAGTGGGTGTGGTTAATTGTCGTCTTTACGCCCTAACTGTACTGCACCTGCACGTGAATTTTTAAGAGATTCTGGCCTCTCTTTCCATGCTGCATCACAAATATTCAACCGGTTTTGTTCCGTAAATCAGGAAATTCAGTAACTGGCAAAATTATGATTCCACTCTAAACTGAAAGAGGTCTAAGTATTATGGTAGGGTGCCCACTTCAGTCTATCGTGGAATTTAGATATTTGTGTAGTGTCATTACTAAATCACCCTCACAATTTCTGGCAATAAGGGTGCACCCAGCTATGCAATTAATCAAAACTAAATGTTACAGCTGGATAAAAATGGAAAAAGGCAGACTTATATACCAATATATAATTACATAATATAAATAAAAAGATATTGTTCCCAAAGTGATGTATGTTACCTAGCATACCAAAGTCGCCATGAAAAAAAATATTCTTTGCTGAACTTAATAACATGATGATCTTTTATATCTGTAGGGTGGCAAGGCCAAGCTTAAAATTGGCAATCTATAGGGACCAAAACCTATTGGCAGGAGTGGCTCTGCTTGACTTTAACCTGCACTACCTGGCATGAAGTTAGAAAGAAATCATAATTTATTCCAATGCTGTGGTCCAAGTGGAAAATTAGAAGTGGCTGTTTGGAAAATGTAAGTGAATGTGTGTTGATAGTTTTACAATCAAAGCAGAAAGAGAAGTGGCAGTATAGCATACCGCTGTATACCAGCCCAGTTCCAATGTAAATGTACCCTCTGTGTGCACTGATGGACCACAGACATGTCTACACCATCTAGCATTTAACAGAACCTATTAATAGCTGAAATTAATACAATACCTTGAAATCCCACCTGAGACACAACTAGGACATTCCTCATTTATATTCTTTGGTAGATGCTGGAGACTGGTTAAAATATAACAATATTTGACCACATTTATATATTTTTAATTTGCTAATGCCTCACCCAGGAGTTCCTTTTACTGTAATCTCAAGCTTAGGCATGGTCTAGAAGTGTAATTCCAAGATTCTTCCCAGCTGTTTCTTACTAGACTAGTCAGCATACTAAAAACACAGGGGCTACAAAGGATTATTAAACCATAATAAGAATTGCTTTAAATAACTGCCCAGCACCTCCATATTGTTGATAACTGAAGCTCAGTTATTCCAAGGCTGGAGGCTGACAATTGAGAAGATATATTTGAGTCTCCTCTTCATCATCATCATTGTTTCTTTATAGACCGCCACAGATTCCGCAGCATCGGAACTTGTGGCTGTCTATATTATATATATATATATATATATATATATATATATATATATATATATATATATATAATTTCTGAGACATTCTTTAGCACTTAATGTCTTTTGTTTGAAGTGCACACACACTGCAAATTGAGTTATATGGTGGGACCAAAGCTGGTTCTGTTTTGATATGCTCCTGGTATAGCCAATTAGAGCTAGAAGGTAGCATGCATAGCTCTTTTAATAACATTTTAATAAAGAAGCATATAAGATACTTTATTTTGGGACTAAAGGGGCATTTTCCAGTAGACTGTGTGACCTCACAACCATTGGGGTAGGACAAGATCCTCAGCAGCTCCTTAGTGAATACCACAAAATTAGAGATCATTCACTGCAACACTGACCACAGGATGGACAAATAAGTCTGCACATAGCACTATCTACTGCTCGGAGCTGGCCAGACTCCCAAATTGGCCTGCCCCGTTCTGAAGCATGGACACATGGCTAACCCCACCTGGCCAAAACAAAGGGACCCAAAGAAGGGGACACATAGCCCCAACGTATAATAACTCTACGATCTGCCTAACTTACCACAAATGCGGAAGAAACTGTAAATAAACAACCCACTAAGATGTATGGGGCCTCCAGCCCAACAGAAGCACAGGAGCTGGCCAGACAATCACACTAGCCAGAGAGCCAGAGAAAAGCTCCAGCTCTAACACACAACCAAGTTTATATATCAAAAAGGAGCCTCACATACCTTAGCAGCCCAACACTGACAATAGCACCTGTCTTCTCATGGCAGGATGCAAGTGGCCCATCGCCATCTTGAAAACTGCAAGCCTTACAACATTCCAGGAGAAATTTAAAAAGCTGTTCTCCACAAAATATTTTAACCACATCTGTTCAATCTTCTGAGGCAATTAGCCAGCATGAATACCAATTGCTTAACACCTGAGCTGTTGAAAGTGATTCTGATAACAATACTGGCTAAAATCATCTACAAAATCAGAGTAGAACTCATGGCCTTAAAGTCGCATACAGACCTGCTGGAAGAGACATTTTATGATGTCTGTCATTATCAAAAGAGTGCCCAGCAGGTGTATGTTAAGACTGTAGGAAAATTTTTCATTGTGGGAAGGCTCATTAAACTGCTGAAAGACGCCACTGCCATCAAGGAATGCCGTTGCCATGAAAGGGTATACTTGGTCTGCAACAATGTTTAGGTAGGGGTATGTGTCAAAGTAACATCCACATGAAGGTTAGGACACAAGTTTTCCCAGCAAAACATTGCCTAGAGCATCACACTGCCTCCACCGGCTTCTCTTCTTCCCATACTGCATCCTAGTGCTAACTCTACCCCAGATAAATGATGTACATTTACCCGGCCGTCCACATGATGCAAAAGAAAAGTGATTCATCAGAACAGGCTGCCTTCTTCCATTTCTCCATTGTCCAGTTCTGGCGTCCATTGTAGAAGATTTTGCCCATGGACAGGGGTCTGTATGGGCACTGTGACCAGTCTGTGGCTATACAGCCCCTTACCCAGCAAGCTGCGATGCACTGTGTGTTCTGCCACTTTTCTATCATAGCCAGCGTTAACTTTTACAGTAAGTTGTGCTACAGTAACTCTTTTGGACCAGTAGCTTAGCCTTCATTCTCTTTGCCCATTAATGAGTCTTGGGTGCCCATGACCTGACTCCGGTTCACTGGTTGTCCTTCCTTGGACCATTTTTGGTGGGTACAAGCTAGGGGAGGGCCTGGAAAATTTTAGCTCGGGGGCAGCCTATTAACATTTTAAGGGGAAAAAAATGCAGGTTGCCCAGTGACCCATTCCAATGTAGCCCACTATGGGACTGGCCTGGATGCAGATGCCCCCCAGCCCAGCCTGCCCCTGCTACTAGCCACTGCATTCTGGGAACACACCACAAGATCTGCCATTTTGAAGATGCACTGACCCAGTCATCAACCCATCACAATTTGGTCCTTGTCAAAGTCGCTCCGATCCTTACACTTGCACAATTTTCCTGCTTCCAACACATCAACTTCAAGAACTGACTGTTCACTTACTGCTTGATATATCCCATCCCTTGATAAGTGCTGTGGCAACAAGATAATCAATGTTATTCACTTGTCAGTTGGTTTAATGTTGTGGCTGATCTGTGTATATTGTAATGATGTGTCATATACACAAGAGAATGTCTTGGCCATTATTAATAAATGCAAAAGTAGCATTTTCATTATAAAATTAAATACAAACTCCTTAACATCTGTTGTTTACTTCTCTAAAAATCAAATCGTAATCTTCTTTCCTGCTTTGACCAAAATGAAAATGTCAATTAAGTAATATGAATAGACGGTCACAACTTTACATAATATAGTCGTAATGATCATAGGTATTATCATATGGAGGGTCAATACACAATCAGCCAATCACTAGCAGCTTGACAGTGCTGATGATAGTCGTCATCATCATCATTGCCTATTGTTACACCAGACCAGCAGTATCTGCAAGAAACACACCTCCTAAAATTCATAATGTGTTCCAATTATATGAATATGTCCTTACTGTACTCATCCAACAATTGATGGTTTTTGCATTTCTGAATGGTTTTATTTTTGAGTTTGTGTATCATTGAGTTTATGGCCATATGCATAGGAGGATTACAATGACTTTTTGGGTAAGGGGCCTACACACAGCTATTAAAAAAAATAATGCTAGCTAAAAGGGCAGTCAAACCCTTCTACTTTGCCCTTGCTTCATCAGAGTGTCTCAAAGCTTTCCAGCAGCATAGAGTACTATGTACTAAATGCAAATACAACTACTGCCTCATGACGAGAACTCAAGGTGAACTGTATTTGTAATACATGAGATCACTATTGTGCTATGTAACAGATGCAGTTTAAAACTAAAGAGATTAAAAAATATATTTTTGAATGTTATTAGTCGTGGTTTTATGCAAGACAACTTGTATTTTATTTTGGTTTAGTGGTAATTTAAAGAACAAAAGAAGAAAATGGATTCATGTGCTCAGTACAAAAACATGCAAATATACCAGGCTCTAAAATACTTTCTAACAGCTTTCCAATGGAATGAAATGTGTTCACCCTCATAAAATTGAAAAACACACTACAAAAAACACTGGAAGTATATTTACTAAACTTGGGTTTGAAAAAGTGTACATGTTGCCTATAGCAACCAATCAGATTCTAGTTATCATTTATTTAGTACATTCTACAAAATGACAGCTAGAATCTGATTCGCTGCTGTAAGCAACATCTCCACTTTTTCAAACCCGCAGTTTAGTAAATATACCCCTAACTAGATTGCAGAATTTTTTTTATTGTTTGTAATATCTTTAGCGAGACAAGTCATTAAGGGTGATTTTCAAATAGCAAAAATAGAAAAACCACAGCACAATTGCGATTTTGTAATCTGAAACACCCACTTTTGTACAATTGCACCCTGTTTGAATGAAGGACATGGATTCGTAGGCCACAATAGTGCAAAAGTTTAGGAATATTAGAGCATACTTTTGCTTCCATGTGTAAAAACTGTTGCAGATTATGCTTCTATGATCAACATCAACATGCACGGAAAACATTACTGTGACCAGTACAGGTATAAACTCACAATCTGGAGAATTAAAGAATTAAAAGAGTACACTATCACAATAAAGAGAGGCTACACAGTGACACAGTTAAGATACAGCGCCACCTACTGTCCCTCCAGTATAGTCTCCAAAGTATTACTTAGCCCAGTGATTGTCAAACTCTGCGCTGTGGCTCCCTGGGGTGCCGCAGCAATCTCACAGGGGTGCCATGGCCAGGGCTGGTGGTAAGCAAGGTGGGGGACTATTTGGTAATTATTTTGGCTTAGGGGTGCCTTGAAAAAAATTATGGAGATCCTAAGGGTGCCTCGAACTGAGAAAGTTTGGGATCCACTGACTTAGCCTGTATCTGTTATTGTTGTACTCCAACAAAAATTTGATTTTGTGCTGTGCAGGGACGTTCCCTGTTTTGTGGGAGGCCACACAGGTTTTTATCCCTGCATTTTGAGGTTGGGTCAAATCCATATACTTCCAATGGGATGTATTTTGCACCTAAGCTAACACATACAGTAAAGACAGTCTGAATGTCTTCTCACTTTCATGATTCATTTAAGAATTATACTTCGAAGGCAAAACTGAAGCTATAGCAGCAGGAGCATAGATTGGCCATAGACCTTACAGGGAGAATTCCTGGTATGCCAATGGCTTCCCATACTAGTTTGGGACTGCATAGGGGCAAGGCGGGCTTCTCCGGTCCCAAATGCAATCATTTGGGCCGGATCTTTGTAGACTGCACCATGCTCTGTCTGTTGCTTTAGAGAGGCAGCGCACGGCAATTTAGACAGAATTGGTGTGTGTGTGTCAATCCTAACTCCTCCCCGTCCTCCCAGCTGCTTCCTCCATTGGCTGGGACTTTGCACTGCACGGTCCCAGCAGAAGCAACAAGACAGCATGCAGCATTCAAGGTAAGTAGAAAACAAATGGGGAGAGACGGGGGGGCTGTAAAAAATGGAGGGGGAGGAGAGGGGCTCCTGTAAAAAATGGAGGGGGCTGTAAAAAATAGAGGGAGGGAAGGTGGAGTCTATAAAAATGGAGGGGGAGAAGAGGGGGACCTGTAAAAAATGGAGGGGTGCTGTAAAAAATAGCGAAAGTGGGAGAGGGGTCTGTAAAAACAGAGGAGGTAGAGAAAGGCTGTATACAATGGAGAGGGACTCTAAAAAATAGAGTGAGGAATAGAGGGGTCTGTAAAAATGGAGAGGGCTGGGTGTTGGAGTGAAGGGAAATTTCTTTGGAGTACAATATATATTACATTAATAGAATACAAACATAATAAGGAGGCCTAATTATTAAATGAGGATGCTATTTAATTTAATGTCTGAGCTATATGGGGGAAAATAATCATATTTATTAAATGTGAATGCTATTCATTAAATTCTGAGGCTTATTATATGGATGGAAGCCTGTTTATCAAAGAAAAACAGATGATGATTTGATGTGGGGCTGGTTGGGGTTAGGGTGGTCTAGTGTTTAGTTAATACTCGGTCAATAATAACTATCTCTTTTCCAAACAGGAACCCAATGTTCCAGGACCCAACAAAGCAGCAACTGAGTTTAAGACACTGGCAACAGCACCAGGTAGAAATGTCCCTCTGGCAGTGCATTCCCGCAAGAGTGCGGGAAGGGGGGGAGGGGTTGGCAGTGAACTGTCTTTCCCAGGGCACTAAAATGTTTAGTGACGGCTCTGTGCCTCTGTTTCCCCTGCTTGTATTCACGCCTTTCCTTCCTCTTTTTCTGCTGGAGTCTCCCAGACAGAACCAGAGCTGATAGCTACTGATCAGAAGTGACGTAGACAAAATGAAGCACAACCGTGTCCAACGCCACATAACCGAACTGAACCTAAGGATGACAGGTAAGATTTTCTGATTTTAAGCATTTTTCCTGAGTGTCTCAAAAGTAAACTTTCTTGCTATGTTATAAATCTTATTCATCATGCTCAAAACCCTATTAGTGCATGTGCTAATGGAGTTCTGAGACACTGCTGGCCAGGGATTTTTTATTGTAGATTTTGCATGCACTGGGGAACTCATTTATTAAAGTGCGAAAAGTATGGCGGTACACCCTGCCGACGGAAAGATTATCTTTACATGTGGAAGCCTATTTAACAAGTATCTCGGTGGTACTTGAACCACCGCACTACCTGTTCTGTTATCACCATCTCAGGCGCTATCCTGGCTTACCACTAGGGTGGATAAGGCTAAGGGTGTACTAACACCACCTACTTTGTGTTGGCCCCGCCTACAGTTGTTCTGTGCCCACTTATATGAGGCCACTTTCAAAATAAATTCTAGGGTCACTTTAGGCTCCCAATCTGCTCCTGCCACACAGAATTTGTTTTACAGTCTTTCACACACTTTGGTGAACAATACGAAACAAAAAAATGTTCCTCCTAAATATTGTCAGTTCTATTAATTGTACTAGTAGGTGTTTAATATAAAAATACTTGCAGAATATTTTGGGATTAGTTTAGTGATTTATAACAAGAAAAAGGTTTATACTCAATTAATTGACTTTTAATACAGTTAAAAGTTATTTACCTATCACACTTACAAAAGGAAACAGGAATAGATATCATAGTAATTAACAGCTCCGGTTAGAGGTAAGGGATTACCATGAAAAGTATTGAATAATCTGATACCTCTCACAATAACTCCACTACTGCACAAGGTACTGTTAATTACTGTTACAGATAATCCCTGTGTCACTGACAGATGCTGAAATCTCCGGGTCAGAAGTTCCTACTGCAGTTTCTGTATTTTTTTTTTTTCATTTTACATTTCCAGTGCTCTTAATAAATCTTTAGATAAAAAAGATGGAGAGCAATTGCACAACTTTGACAATCTCATCTGTCCTATCCTTACAAAATCACCTGCAGCAAATTTACAAAAGGAATGTGAGTAGGTCATTCTTGGAGTAGCTACAGAAATAGCTCGCTTTGAAGACTCCGAACTGCATTGCTAGTAAAAGCGTTTGGAACCTCACCATCAAACAATTACCAGCCAAGGAATTTTACAGAATTGTTCAGCTTTTGAAAGGGTTCCAAGCTTTGTAAAAAGAGAAAGGATGTTTTAGAAGTGCTGTAGGTCAATGGATGGACAGGGGCTATGGAGGTGGTTCATTGCTACGTTGGTATTTTTACTTCGTAGGGTAAAAAAAACTGTCCAGAGTATCTGGAACACTTAACATTTGTTTGTGAGTCTTAAGCAAATGTGTTCTGCATTTTTTTCTGTACTCTTGACTAATTTGTGTAGCTGCAGCAATATGTTAAAGAGAGAAGGCATTCAAACACATACAGTTTAAGGGCTGCCAGTCACTGGATGCAAAAACACTCAACTCCCTCCCAAGCAGACCATGAAAATGAATGAAGAGTAGAGCTGTTTCTAATATACGGCAGCCAAAGGAAACCTTGGAGGAAGCAAGGAGGGTAGACTTCATACAACTGAGACTATGTTTTTTCCCCTAAAAAAATAAATATTTCTTTTGGCAATGATAACATTAAATGCTTCATAGGTTATTCTGGCATGTCTAGGTTAACGTTAAAAATAAGAATAATTATCTTATATATCATTTGATTTGGTGCTGCCTAAGTTAGCACCGACATATAAGTGTGAGCTGCTCAAAATGTTCATTTAAGAAAATGTAGAATAATTATCTTTAACAAAGTGTTTATAGAAATTTAACATAACGGGGCATTTCAATGCAATGTTTTTAGGTTATAAAATATCTTCGGAATAAAATGGATTGTAAAAAAAAATCAAGAGGCTCATGTACATAATTTACAGGCTTGCAGTTAGAATAATATTGCAAAGTGGAACTGAGTACTTTTATGATATGATTTTTTAAAGGGTTTGGTAGGAGATTCTCAACTGTAGTGTCTCAGTATTATTTTTGTATTCAAATTTTGTTGCAGTTTAAGGCCAGGATGCCTAATTTAGAGTTAAGCGTAAAATTGTGACTTTTGGCCACACACAAAAAATGTGTGCACACACTTATGTTTCTGCTGCTGTATTGTGAGTGGCATATAACATATGGTAAATGCAACATTAAAGCTGCATTACTACCAATCATCATCATCAACTATTTATATAGCGCCACTAATTCCGCAGCGCTGTACAGAGAACTCACATCAGTCCCTGCCCCATTGGAGCTTACAGTTCAAATTCCCCTAACACACACACACACACGTTAGGGTCAATTTGATAACAGCCAACATATTTCCTGGGGCTCGTTTTTCTCAGGACTCATATTTCCCAGGGCAAATTCATTTTGGTAGCCAACATAAAATGTATATGAGCAAAGATGTTCCTGCACACTTGCATTTCCACGTTAGTATATTGAATTGAATGCATTTTAATATATATGCAACTTTAAATCTAGTGCATAGATGCATATGGAGCTAAGATGAGACAACTATCATCATCATCATAAACTCCAAAGCTTTGCACCTGGTTTGTATATGTTGAGAATGTATTATTATAGTGAACATATTTCAAGATGCGTCTTACTCAAGGATTCTCACTTACCTTGTGTCCTCACAGCTATATTACATTGCATGTGATCTTCCTCTCCAAGCACAAGGAGCTGCACGTGCGAGACACAGGCAACTCTAAATTTGGAAGCAAGTTGTGCACATGTGCAGTGTGTCAATTTTGCACCAAGATGGATCTTTAAATCGACTAAATGTACATACCGCATGCAACATACATACATGAGGATCACACTTTAGGAAGCACATTTTCCATCTCAACAGCCCAGCTTCCATCACTAATAATATAAAATAGTATTTAAAAATGTGAATCTGGTTATTTTGTAATAGTTCTTATTTCTAATGTATATTTTCTTATAAAATGTGCAATAAAGATCATTGTAGTGAATTGAATGTTATTTTTAAGTCTGTTGAGCACTGCTATTGCCAGTGTTGACTCCTTGATATATCGGGTGAAGCCTTATCTCTGGCGACAACACCAGTTTTAGATGGAAGTAGGCTTTTCACCCTTTAATATATAGATCTCTAGGTCTCTGACCACTGTGGTTAATGATCAGCTGCTACCAGGACTGAAGCAGACATCACTATACTTATCACCCGCAGGTTTACTCTGCACGACCGGGAGCCTTATGTTAGCTACAAAAATGGACACAAGTTTCACTTTTAGTGAGTGTATAGAATTTTTTACCTATATATTTTAAATAAGGTATTGCACAAATGAATATATAATTTAGAAACGCATATAGCTGACCCTGGAGGACCCTCCATTTCTTCACTATTTTCAAAAAGCACTTTACTACACATCCATAAGGATAAATTCATACTAACATTGTAACTCACTGTATTTAGGTAAATACAATTTACAGCAATTTATATTATTTTTTTTTATATCAGGTGTACAGTATATATTTTCCTTTTTGCCTCCTCCATGTATGGAGGAGATGTGATTATTACACCAGCAGGAGCATCTCTTCAAATAAATACATATCTTCTGTCTTATTAAAAATATTGCATTGGAAGAAGAGAATTATTGTTTTGTCCACAGAATGGGCCCGGTGGTCTCACCAGGATGACTTTTCTGTGTGTCTATGTCCAGGACCAGATTTTGTACCATATCTAGGTGGCCTTTCCTGAGGGGCTATCCACAGGCCCTATCACTTTCACACAGCCCCAGCACCCACCGCTGCAGCAAGGCCTTAGCCGCATCCTTCTTTATGGACTGTGCACAGAGGAGATGGTGGCACATGCACTCCACCTAAATTGGTGTGAATGAATGCTCTGTCTGCATGCTGCACACTTATCTATTGTTTCCACACAGCCCTCATGTCCATATAATACATTGTATGGCTGTTACCTTTAATACACAGCCCATCAAAACATACCACCACATACAAAGGCATGCCAGCTCCATACCCACCACATGTCATCATAACCACCTATGTCTCTGACCACAGTGGCTAGGTCATTTGTTTATATGTCTAACAAGAGCTATGGTACATGCCGTGCCTATGTCTCTGACTAGAATTACAGTCGTACAAGCCTATGTGTCTGACCAGAGTATCTATGGTATATGCCTATATGACTGATCAGTACGGCTGTGATGTTTGCCTATTTTTCTAACCATAGTGACGTAAATGTGAACCTAATCAGAGTGGGTGTGGTGTGTGCCGTTACTGACCAGAGCGATTGTGGTAAGATGAACCCGGAATGAGTTGTGATATCTGACACTGGGATTGTACCCAACCTTCTACTAGGTGCTCTATCCATCCATAAACAAAAGACTAGACTGAAAGGCTAACATAGTGCACATTATATTGTTCTTATAAACTAAAAAAACCTTTTCTCATGGCAGGTTAGGATCGCGGGGAAGCAGAGGACCACATGAAGGATTACATCTATCCTAGGAATTGCCAGATCCTTAGCTCTCATACAGACCAGTATAAGGCACAGCAGGACGATGGAAAAGATAATAATTTATAGAGAATGTGCTGGCTCCAATCTTTCCAAATAGCAGATCTACTCTCACATGTTGGAGTAACCAATCTAATTATAAATACTTATTCATAAAAATAAATACTTGCTTATGGGTAATTTAAAGTGAAGCTATTTAGCTTCAAACAATGATCTTCCAAATTGTTTTACATCAATTAGTATACATGCATACATTTATATGTACCTGTACAATTTAATCTAAATATTTCTGTGCGAGATTAGCTATGAATACAGCTCTATAAAAAAAACAGCTGTCCTCCTACAAATCATTATATCCTTTTAAAAAATCTCTCTGGAGGGTGCAAATTATGTCTCCTAGTCACACACAGGATCACTGTTTGCGTTAAGTTGAATAGTCTTTTACAAAAGGTTTAGTGAAGGGCTAGTGTATTTTTTAATATAAATCATATCCATCAGGCACTAAGTGAACAACAGACTGATTTTATAAATAAAACAAAATAATAGTTAAATAGTAATTATATGTTTTGTTTTTTTATTTAGAAGACCAAGTATGTTTTATAATTAGAACAGTACATGAATTTTATTTTATAGATTGATTTTCCAACTACTGTTCTGAGCCCCCATGAGGCCCTTAACTTATCCCACCCGTGTTGATAATTGTTAAGAACACTACATGTCCAAAGGGCTTTGATCCCAAGCAACACTTCAACAGACTGAAAAGGCTAGTTATTGCAAGGTTTATTATTCATACTTTGTAAATGCTTTTGAGGCTGACCATACGTTTGCTTCAGTGCTGCTTTTGATCACTGGGTACTCCACGGTCTGTTCTGGATTTAAGATTGCATGTGATCAAACAGTGCACCTGGGATGTTTCCCATGGACAAGGAAAAAAGGCCTTATCTGTTCTAAACTTCATGATCAAAGCGCTGCAGTCAACCTTGCTTTCTGCTGAAAAAGCTTTAGCCATGCAATCACTGACTTTCCATTTTATTAACCTTTTCCCTCTCTGTTTGTTTGGATATCATGTGTTTGAGAATTCAATTTGTCCATTAACTCTTTCAGTTGTGAAGAGGAAATCCAAAGGCTACAGTGCCACATAATGTAATATGCTATTTCTGCTATGCACTGTGCAGCAGACTCTCTTGTAATCAAGGACACAAGGTGACATTTCCTCTGCACAGAGCAGCTTCTATATGCTCTGTCCTCTCCCCCTTTTAATTCTTAAATTATGTTACACTCATTTGGGGGTATTCAATTGTCAGTGAGTTTTTTTTTTAGCGTGTTAAGTCATTGCAACTGTTGTAAATGTTGAAAAAAGTTAAATTTATGTTTATCACTAATGCCTAACTTGTGTAAGTTGATTTTCTTGTGAAAAAATTTTGAAATAAAAAAAATAAAAAATAAAATCACGAATTAATTATATTTATGTATGTTTATGGTACAAATATGAATGTAGTAATGTGTTTTGACATGGTATAGAGGATTGTATTGTAAAAAATAGTTCAATAAAAAAATATGCTAAAGAAAGTACTGTAATGTAGATATTATCAATGTGTATCAATGTGTAATGCAATCTATGTATACATGTATAGAAATGTATGCAAAACCTTTTTTTTGTGTTATACATGACAGCGTTAAAACTCCCCTTCACTCCCCCTAAAATCACAATTTTTAACGCGCGGGGCAGAGTTCCCTCTTTTTCAATTGAATTGCATGAGTTTCCTTGCTGCGGTAACTCAAAACGTCTCTGTTGCCAGCAAAAACACGCGGGAGATTTTTTTTTAACACGGCGGAGGAAAAAAAAATCTCGCTAACAATTGAATACCCCCCAATTTCTTTCTGTGTGGGGAAGTGCTACTTAGAAGCCCTATCATCTAACTTTATTATATTTTTATTAAAATAATTGAAGAATAGTCAGCCAATGGTCCTATGTATATCCAGAGATATATTTTGTTAAAAACAACGATCAAGAAATAGTTCAGAAATTGTGTGTCTAACACCTGACTGTGCACATCTCAGTATTTGGTACTTCAATATATTTCAGGGATAAATACACTTTCCCAGGGCCGTAACTAGGGCTGTGCGACAGGGGCGACCGCCCAGGGCGCAACGCTGAAGGGGGGCGCAATTTAGGAATATTTTAGGCTAATTTGGTTAAAATTGAGGGCTAGGGGGGCGGCATTTGTCTTTCTCGCCCAGGGCACTAGAATTCTAAGTTAAGGCTCTGCACTTTCCCTTTCAATCTTAAAATAGTATAATATTCTGACAAGAGGAGATCGAACATTAAAAAAGTTTCTTATTTTAGGGCTGACATGAGCCTCCTTCACAGATTGGGGCATGAATGGTTACTTAGATATTGTTGTGCTCAAATATCTTGTATTAATATCTAACCTTTTATTATTTGCAATAAATATATTTCACACCGATTCAATATATGTATTTCTGTGTTTAATTATGGGTCGCAGGGCAGAAGTGTTTAAAACTTTATTCAGTGTGATAGGGGAGACCTATTAAATAAGCTTATACATTTTATACATTTAATAATGTTATTTGTGGCCTAGGGTGCCTTTAGATACTAATATTTAGTAGCAGATTTATGTTAATCAATAGAACTGCCTTCTAGTCATAAAGTTTTGGGTCATTTTATAAAATAAGCTTTGTAAACACTTTGCTCTTCGTCCCCTAATCTGTAGGTTTATATAGAGCACAGTTACATTATTTGTCCTCGTTCCAGCAGACAAATATCCTCTCATATTCTAATTAATTATATTTGGCCTGTATAGATGGCAATCTGGCTTTATTGTTTGATACTTAATATCTGTATCTTTATATTAGTAACTGTGTTTCAGCTTCACAGGTTTTCTTTACATTTGTAATTTTATATTAAATGATTCATAGTGACAATTTGTTTTACATATTTTAAGTTACCAAGAGCAAGTACAATGGTTTTACATTGCAATCAGATGGTCATTTTATAACAAAACTAATACCGAACATACAATCAGGTGTATTCTCATTTAAACACCCAGATTTGCATTTTAAATAAAATCACGGTCTATTTGAATGCTGTCTCTTTAAAAATTAGATTTTATATCACATGATCTGTTGCTGTTGGATTGGTTCAGTTGGTCACGTTATTTTGCGTTATGTTCAGGTTGCTGTGGTTTTTTAGGCATCCATTCTAGTTACATCTCCAGCCACTTGATCCACCACCTATATCCACCAAAGACAAGCCTGATGACACAGACAATGCCTTTATAATATACTCTGATGGTGGTATGCAGTCGAGAATATTCTTCCGCAAATAATGTTGTGTTGAATAAATGTAATAATGTTTGAGTCTACCTCAGTGCACTATATTTAGTTTTAATCTTTGCAATCCCTATAACACAAGACGTACAAAAGAAATCAAAATTCAGACGAGGCAATAGAGTGCTCAGCTCAATCCGGTCAATCTGGACTGTATATGAAAAGACACAGACAATATTCGAGATTGCATAGTAATGAGGACTAAATAAGTTCTGGATAAGGCACTAAATATTTCTAGACTTCTATTGGCTCATTGCTGTTACCTGCAAGGGGAGTGTACAACCTGTTTTTTATTATTATTATTATTATTATTATTATTATAGATTGGTAAGGCGCCACAGTGCTCCGTAGTGCCATACAGTACGTAAAACAGTACATACAGTACATAAAACAGGGACATACAAGGTAGACAAAATAAATAGACATGAAAAGGCAGGGTATGAAGGGTTCTGCTCATCAGAGAGCTTACATTCTAAGTGGAAGAAGTCACAGCTGAAACAAGAGAAGCAAATGAGGCTCAGAGTGGAGATTGGGACAGTTGTGAGTATGCATTAGTGTGAATAGTGATATCGGGGATAAGGTCACCTCTTAAAATAGAGATGGGTTTTCAAAAAGCGTCTAAAGATTTAAAGGCTGTGGGAAAGTCTGATTGAGTTTGGTAGAGAATTCCATAAGTGGGGAGCAGCACGGGAGAAGTCTTGTAGGCAGGACTGAGAGGTGGTTACCAGAGATGAGAATAGACGCAGGTCAGAGGTAGATCTAAGAGGGCGGGAGGGAGAGTTATTTTGATTTGAGATGTATGCAGGGGTGTTGTTATTGAGGGCTTTGTAGGTAAGGGTGAGTAATTTAAATTGGATTCTGGAGGACACAGGGAGCCAGTGTAGAGATTTGCTAAGTGGTGCAGCAGACGTGGAGCAGCGAGAGAATGTTTAATAAATAACCCCTTTCATTTTTATTAAGAATAATCAATGTGCTCACATGGGTATTACGCTCCTATCAGCTCAACTGGTATTTCCCCAAAGAAGATCTCTGGATGTATACAATATTAACATAATAAGATGGAAGGAAATGAATATGCTGCTGTTAATACAAAGCAATACAAGTCGCACAAGAAAAAGCTGTACAAAACAATATCTTGTTCTAGAACAAGATCAATTTGCATATCACAAGTCCCTAAATAATCTTCTAATTGCCTCAATGTGTTCTAACATACTCATAATCAAGACCATTTAATTTTTAATTTTGCTTGACTATCCCGCCATGATTTCATGCTACCCCAACGCAGAATACTTTTTATGGGTTGAGCGAAACCGTATTTCAACTAGTGGTGTCAGCATTGTACTGGTTTGCTTTGTATTTATGATCCCCCTGGTAACGGATGGAGTAAATCTAACCTGGATATTCTTCCAGCAGCCCCTGGTGAGTATTATTAGTGCCTTAAGTGTAAACCGCAATAGTAATTTTTCACAACCATAGTTTTGCATTCACTTTCCAATGAACCATGTTTGGCTTTTTCTTAACTTCTCTGAACGTGATATGTTGTCATTAAATTTCTGCAGTGTATTGTACAGCCAGTCTTAGATTTAATCCTTCCTTCCCATATGCAGTTTACAGCCAAAGTGCATTTTTGCGTTCAGATCTTGCTTGGTCAGCCTTGGAATTATATACTTTTTACAACTTTAGCCAACATTGGAATTTGAAAAGTTTAAGCAGTCTTCAAAGCAAAAAAAAAGGCAAAATTAAAATATATGTCTAATAATAAATGGGGGACTTGTTTAACTTTAAACTCAATGAGCCCACAAGTAGCACTTGCTATTTTATTTGCAGTGGTGGAGAGATATATTGGTGGCATCGCATTGGGGCAACGAGTCATCAAATCAGAAATTAAGTATGTCTGAAAGAAAAGTGTTCTGCAGTAAGTTGTGTATAGTCTAGTAGTAGCCTTGTATGACAATTTCAGATATAACAGCATTAACAAGTAGGCTCATTTACTTGTCTCTGTTTATTCTACAAGATGTGTGGATTATAGGTCACTGTTTACAATTTGCAATGTAAGTTTCCATCTCTGAAGAGGAAATCAGTAATGTAAGAGGGAGATTTTCTTCATGTTGAACAAAGTAAACTGTAACTTATCACTTACATCTAACTTTACACTTATTATAAATTAAACCTATGCTAGATAAATTACAGTGATATTGTATTTTAAGTTGTAAGAGGGTGCATTATGGTGTGAAATAGGATGAATAATTGGGAAGAGATGTATTTACAGATAAAGTGAAGCAGAACTATTAAAAACTTTTTTCAGTAAGGAATGGTGTTACAAAGGATAACAGAGGAAAACTGAAACATTTTGAAGTCTGCTTTTATTTTAGAATTGTTATACTTTTCTCGTGCAAACCATTTAACAGGCTCTCTTTAGGTCTCATTGTTCAAATAATAGAGCATTCTTTAAGTCTAAGTCTTTCATCCGGTTTTAACCAGGTAACAGATATAATAATACTCCAAAGGTTATATTTATTAAAAATTAGAATAAGGAAAAGTGGAGGTGTTGCCCATAGCAACAAATCAGATACTTGCTATCATTTTTCTAGAATGTACTAGAAAATGATAGCTGGAATCTGATTGGTTGCTATGGACAACACTTCCACTATCATTGTAGAAGTTGTAGTAAACCTACCCCAAGTCCCTAACTCTGGAGTCCACCGAATGCTCAAGTAGCTGAATGTTACCTGGGGGACTAACAACACACGTCTCAGCATTTATTCACTATCCGTAGCTCCAGATCTGTAGCAGAGGCCGGCTGTGCTTTTAACCTAGTGTTTCCAGGCTCCTTGGTCCTCTGGAGCTCATAATGGATTGCAACTGATTACACTAGTTTCTAGTGCATTTTGTTAAATAAGTCCTAGGAAATTATGCGTCTGAGTGTTTTTGCCTTTGGGCTGCTGTAAATGATATGTTAGGTCTTCTTATTTGCCCCAGCTTTGCCCAACCATTCACAAATATTCTGCCTGCTTCAAAATCAGGACTTCACCCATTGATAATAGAAAGAAACAACTGGACAGCTGAAAACGTAAAATAACCACTACTAGAGGATAAAAGCACCTACACTCACAATATCTCTCACTATGTAACATTTGCACAATTTGTACAATCAGGAAGATGTGTTGCACTCTGAATAAACATTACTAATCCTATTCCAGGGTTCCTTGTTGTGAAATTATTTGAAACTATGCTGCTTTAAAATTTGGATGAACACTTATTCAAAACACATAATTTCCAATTTGCAGGGCAAATAATTTAGCAAACGAAAATCTTTCAACTTGCTCTTCACTACTTTTTTCTTTTTTAAAAAAGACACCCATCCTCCTTTTTGTAATCAAATGCAGCACAACACACTTATATGCATCTATTTACATTGCCTTAGTACAGCGTGGGCAACCTGATACACTTCCCCCTTGGGGGGCCCTCTAACATTCCTAAGGGCCACACATCAACCTTAATCTCGGTAATACATTAAAATAATACATTTAATCAAAACTATCTTTAATAACACACCAACAGGCACTTTAAACAAATTTGACAAGCTATAACAAATAAAAGATAACAAGTACAAGGTCAGGTAAATGAGGTAAATAGTTCACTAAACACCATAGCTGGGGCAGCACGGTAGCTAAGTGGTTAACACTTCTGCCTCACAGCACTGGGGTCAGGAGTTCAATTCCCAACCATGGTCTTATCTGTGTGGAGTTTGTATGTTCTCCCTGTGTTTGCGTGGGTTTCCTCCGGGTGCTCCGGTTTCCTCCCATACTCCAAAAACAAACTGGTAGGTTAATTGGCTGCTATCTAAATTGACCCTAGTCTCTCCCTCTGTCTGCCTGTATCTGTGTGTGAGTGTGTGTCTATATTAGGGAATTTAGACTGTAAGCTCCAATGGGGCAGGGACTGATGTGAGTGAGTTCTCTGTACAGCGCTGCGGAACTAGTGGCGCTATATAAATAAATGATGATGATGATAGTTCCTATGCTGTTGTTGTGGACAGCGGTTTTAGTTTACATATCTGAATAACCGCGAAAAGCTCGATCTCTGGTGAAAACAGGTGGAGCAGGGTCTCACTGGCGAAAGAGTCCCCATATTAGCTTATTTAGCTAAATTAATTTTACCGGTCTCACCGCAGCTCTTTTATTATCTCCATCTCAGGATGGCGATAACAGAGGAAAGTTAATGAAAAAAATGCTTTAACATTTAAATAAACCATTTTATCAAAGGGTAATATTTTAAACAAAATTTTACAATTGTTATAATTTAAATCTATGTTTAACTATTTTTTATGGCTTGACTGAACCAGCTAGCAAATCCCATGAGACTGGCACAGTGAAGTGCTAAGCTAATCCTTACAATATTTTAATGATAAATTGCTGCGACAGGTGACTTTCTATCAGTGAGTTAAGCAGCCATAGAAAATCAGCCTTATCATCACATTTTAACAACAATAGATCACTGAGACTAGAAGAAACATGAATACTCCAACATGCTGCCTCTGGATACTTTTACATTTGACCGAAAAATATTCTTAAACTATACAAATAGCAATAAAATGTAAACAATTTACACACAAAGGGTCTGAGTCATTAAGGAAAGTAAGGCAAAAAAAGCAGTACATGTTCTACGGGACAAACCATGCTACAATGCAAGGGGTGCAAATTAGTTTATTATTTTGTACATAAGTTAAATACTGGCTGTTTGTTCATCTAGCACACAAATGCTTGATAGCTTTATTTTTACACTGAAATTTAAAGTTGATCTAGGACATGCCCTACCCCAGCTATAAATCTGTCCCCTCATTTCAAATTGACCTCCCCCTCCAATGCAACATGGTTTTACCCAGGTGCAAAGTTACTCCTTTTTAATGCTCTGCTCTCCTTAATGACTCAGACCCAAGCAGTGTTCTTCAGAGTAGTGGAAAACAACATCGAAGGTCTAAAGTGGTTGCAAAATCCATTATATTCTACTGTTTGTCCATCTCATCTTTTTTCCGTCAAATTATTGTTCAAAGATTATAATAAAGATTAATGAAATAGTTATTTTTCAACATTGCATCAAAAATCTGAAAAAAGCCATATAATAATGGAGTACAATTGTCTGGTGGTTCAAACAAAGTGATGATATTTTTATGAAGAACAGCAATCCATTATGACGTGAACTTGCTGCATATGGAAAGGAAGAAGTCAATCAAGAATTACTCTTTAGGGGGTTTATTCCCTTCTTAATTGCCTCTGCCTACCCACATATAGCAAAAAGGGTTCCCCTTCACCCATGGAAACGAATTGTCCTTGCAGTGATGCTTCCATAGGGCTCTATTTAACGGCTATAAATGGACTGGGTCCTCCAGCACCAAGAGCTCACTGTCCAGTTTCAGGAATTTGGGTTCTGGGGAAGACCCCCTATTTGCTTTACATGCAGGCCAGAATAGATTAAGACAGGGTTTCCCCAAACCCAGTCCTCAGGGCTCCCCAACAGTGCAGGTTTTCTGGATCACATGTGACATAATTAGGACCATCTGTGGGTCTGTTACAATGTGTCAGTCAGTAATGAATACACCTGTGCTCCAGCAAGGAGATATGGAAAACCTGCACTGTTAGGGAGCCCTGAGGACTGGGTTTGGGAAACCCTGGATTAAGACAATTAGGATTTTCAATACACCACCAAGACCTATTAATTTCAATGAAACCCACATTTACAAAGTAAATCAGTAATGAACATTACATATTTTGTTTTTTGTTACTCTAATATGTCCAAAACAACCAACCACTATCATGGATACATCCACCACTAAGGTTCTGAAGATTAGATAACTCATCAGATTATTTTACAGTGTTTTCTATTTTTCTCTGTTGTATTATAAGTTAATTGCAAGACGTTCTTACTTAGGCCCCAAAAGAATGATGAAGAATAATGGGGTGTTGATGATACAGTGAAAGGAATAATACCAGTTTCCTTTTTGACATTTATCTTTTAACGTCAATGACTAAACATCTAAAAAGTCATGCGATGAGCACATGTAACCCTATATTTTATTGCCCTTTGTATTTGCCTCTAGTATAGATTAGATTAAATTTAACCATTGAAGAAGATCGCCAAAGCGAATGAAACGCGTTGGGGCACGCCCCTACATCTTTGACGTCACCCGGAAGTAACGTGCGTTCCACTGTGGAATGCACGCCATCTCCTTCCTGCTATCGACAACTCACTACCACCAAGGATTCACCTCGTGAGCGCGGTTAGCGCTGTGTAACAGAACGGGGATCCCTGCACTGTAAGTTAGATCAAGGACATCACTGGACTCCATTCATATTGCTGGATTGTCTGAGGTTGGTTTATAGATTGCTCATTGGACCCTGTTGCCCTTTCCATTATTTAGTGACTTGTTTGGACTTAAAGGACACACCATCTTTACACAGGGCTAATTGCAGTAGCCTCTACTGGCCCGATATAATTGGACCTCCAGACATTGTTGTGTGATCATTAAGCACCGGTTGCTATGTTTTTATTCATTACCAAAGTGTTCATTCCTTTAACTTATTTATTTGGATGTATTATTAAATGTTATTGTTCTTACTCCATGTTATCTCGGAACATCATTACTATTTATAGTCTAAAATATTTTAACCTACTACAAAGACAATTGAGCGCAATTACTTTACTATTTTGTTAGACTTTCAAAGGGATAGGATATTCCCTTATAGTATTAGCTGCTCTTGTCTTTACTGGAGTGAGTGCTACCTGCATTATGATTTTCTAGATTAAATTCATACCATTTAAAATCAATTACGTTCCATATGCTGGTTTCTGTTACACATAGCACAAACTAAATTTATTACATTATTTAGTACTTAAATATATATATGATTTTATGAATTTATAAAATAGTTTACTTATACTTATTTTGTTTTCATCTGACATGTCATAAGATTAACCCATAAGGTAATAAAGGAGACACCAATAAAATAGATAGCCCTTCAGTACCTATCACAGTATAACAAAGAAATTAAATACTCTGTGCTAGATGAGATGTGGAATATGATACTTAGGTTGGGTACACACTACAGAATTTTCCGACCAATGTGTTATCTACAGCCATTTTTACTAATGACTGAAAGAAAAAAAAGTCCCAATTTACCCTCAGATCTGTGCTCTTCATCTGTCATAACCGTTACCTGAAAAGATCATGACTCTGTAAACTCTATGAAGATCGTGATCGTGAGTGCCTACACACTGCAGGATTGGAAGGTGATTGGAACGAGATTTTGTAAGTATACACACTAATTCAATACCGGTCCAAACAGTCATTTATCGGGTGTTTGGCCCGATAGTTGGCTGAAAAAACTGTACCTAGCTTTAGAGTCTAATATACATAAACAGGAGTATCTATCACAGCTAAATTTGTTGTGAAAATACAGTACAGCAGGCAATTTTAAAAGACCAAATAGAAACATCTAAGACTGTGACTGTGATATAAGTTATACTATAATGTACAATCAACATGAGTTGAAGGGGAGTGCAGAGCCTACAGCTTGGATAGTGGTTAAGAGATAAGTATGGCTAGGGTCTAATATTAAATAAGGCACTCCAGAAAAAAAGAGGTAGGACAGGGTAGAAAAAAAAATCTAGATTTAAAACCTTTTTAAATATTTCTTATTGATATATTTATGCAACAAACACAGTAATAACACAATCTCAAAACTGCATTCAGCCACCAAAACTAAATAGCAATTAAATACAACAAATATCTTCAAACCTCTCTTTGGAAATAGTTGGCAACTATACACTTGTGATTAATTATGACTATAATTATGACTAGGTCTTAATTCAGCCTATTTTTTCTTTTTCTAAATTAGACCACACACGTTTACATGGTGCCAAACCTCACTTCACTGTGTTTCCTGGCAGTGAGCAGTTCACAATCACTGCCAGAGCATATCAGATAAAAGAAACCACAATTTATTTTTGAATATCACTCTTCATGAGTCATTAACAGTGCAATGTGCAAAAGGCACTGAAGAGTATACGAGTGAAATGCTCAGCCTGGGTCAAGGTATCTGTGAAATTTACATCTCTTTTTTTAGAAACTATGTGAAGCATCTACAGACTCCAAGACAATTAAATGTCTTGACATACTGTACAACTGATCACTAAAAATCCATGGGATCAGATCACCTATTGTATTCATTATTCATATCCTGCATGTCTGTGTATAACCAGTTTCGCAGAGCATAAAAATGTTAAGAGCAGCAAAGATTATTTTAGCTCAACCAACCCCTTTATAATTATATGTAGACAAAACTTAAAGTGTGGGGGTAAAAGAAATAGGTAGGCAATGTGAGCACCTAAACCAATGGTCGAAGTGAGATGGTATCAGGGGCGCACGCAGGGGGGGTTTCTGGTTCTCCAGAAACCCCTCCCCTCCGCGAACAAATGGGCACTAAACATTGCCCCTACCAGCATCACTGTATTGTACAGCATCCGCGGCGGTGCTGTATTGTACTACAATACAGAACTGCTGTGGACAGTACAGCATTGCCAAAATGGAACTGCTGCGCATGCGCAACAGCTCTCTTTATATTTTTTTTTTGGGGTGGGGAACCCCCCCTTAAAAATCCTGCGTTTGCCCCTGGGTATATGGTGTATGCTATACCGCCACTTCTCCTATTGCCTTCGTTGTACAGCTAACAAATTCTAATTTACTTTTTCCATATAGTCACTTCTAAATTTCCACTTCAACTACTGATTCAAAATTCCAGATAGGTCATTTAGGTGATTTGTACCACAATGTATGTGGAATGTTTAGTGAATACTTAAAGACAGTTTAGACAAATATTTATATAACAAATCATGATTCTTCTCTGTAAACATACAGTATACAGTACAGTATCTTACAAAGCATTATTATCTATGGACTAGCTCCTGTGATAAGATACTCCGTATGCTGCTTTCAGAGATATCTATGCCATGCTGGCTTGTTACCGTTCTCTTTATTTGGCTTCCACAATGCTCATTATTCTCACCATTTAAGGCTTCATATAGAGTTCAGAGAGATTTCCAGTTAGAAAAGGGTGCAAATTTGTCCCTGGACAAATCATGTTACAATGTTTGCAAATGAAATTTTTTTGCATGCGTGCAGGGAAAATGCTGCTTGTTTCTGCATGTAGCACCCAAATACCAGGCAGCTTTAATTTTACTCTGAAATTCAAGGTTGAACTAAGATGCAACCCCTTCCCAACTGTAGAACTAAATTCCCCAGGCAGTACAACATGGCTTTGTCAAGGTGCAAAGCTACTAGCTGAGTTTACAGTCATGACCAAAGGTTTTGAGAATGACATGGATACTGAAGTAAAATTACAAACATTTCATAAGTTTCAAAGGCTTTTATTGACAATTACATTAAGTTTATGAAAAGAATCAATATTTGCAGTGTTGACCCTTCTTTTTGAAGACCTCTGCAATTCGCCCTGGAATGCTGTCAGTCAACTTCTGGGCCACATACTGACTGATGGCCGCCCATTCTTGCCTAATCAATGCTTAGAGATTGTCAGAATTTGTGGGTTTTTGTTTGTCCACCTGCCTCTTGAAGATTGACCACAAGTTCGCAATGGGATTAAGGTCTGGGTAGTTTCCTGGCCATGGACCCAAAATTTTGATATTCCGATCCCCGAGCCACTTAGTTATCACTTTTGCCTCATGGCAAGGTGCTCCATCATGCTGGAAAAGACATTGTTCGTCACCACACTGTTCTTGGATGGTTGGAAGAAGTTGCTCTTGGAGGATGTTTTGATACTATTCTTTATTCATGGCTGTGTTCTTAGGAAAAATTGTGAGTGATCCCACTCCCACCAGTGGAGAGCTTGCTTAGGAATGGCAGCAGGCAGGTGTGAGTGCATCTGCACGCACAGTGAGGCGAAGACTTTTGGAGGATGGCCTGGCATCAAGAAGGCTAGCAAAGAAGCCACTTCTTTCCAGGAAAAACATCAGGGACAGACTGATATTCTGCTAAAGGTAGAGGGATGGGACTGCTGAGGACTTGGGTAAAGTCATTTATTCTGATGAATCCCCTTTCAGATTGTTTGGGGCATCTGAAAAAACGCTTGTCCGGAGAAGGAAAGGTGAGCGCTACCATCAGTCCTGTGTCATGCCAACAGTAAAACATCCTGAGACCATTCATGTGTGGGGTTGCTTCTCAGCCAAGGGAGTGGGCTTACTCACAATTTTGCCTAAGAACACAGTCATGAATAAAGAATGGCACCAAAACATCCTCTAAGAGCAATTTCTTCCAACCATCCAAGATACAATTTTGTGTGAGGTTACTCCGCGTATGTTCCAGAGACACCTTGCGCCAAATTTATGGCAGGACTCTCCGCTCATTTTTTTCTCTCGCATCATAAAGGTGTGAAGAAAAATGAGCAGAGATTCTACCATAATTGCCGGCAATGTGCGCATCCGTTGTAGTCCACGTTCCACATTGCCGGAAATGTAATCTCTCCTTGGAGACAGGAGTGGAAAGAGGTTATAAGAGGGAAAAGTCTTCAAGGTCAGAGACAGAGCAGAGAAGTTGCACTGGGATGTATCTTGTGATAAGATCAGAGATGTATGGAGGGATAGCATTAGTGAGGGCCTTGAAGGTTAGGGACGAGCAGCTTGAACTGAAGTCTAGAAACAAAGGTGAGCCTGTGAAGGGATATACAGAGTGAGGCAAGAGATGAGGAACGACTTAACCTAGCTGCAGCATTTAGGGTATATTTTAGAGGGGAAAGGCATGTGAGAGGGAGGCCAGTCAGGAGTAGATTACAGAAGGAAATAAAGAGCAAATGGACCAGGGTTTTAATTATTTCCTGGGGCAGGAAGGGGCATATTTTGTTTATGTATTTATTTTGCTGCGGAGGAGAGGAACTGGATGTGAGGGATGAAGCTTAGGGCAAAGTCAAAGATGACATCTAGACAGTGTGTGTGGTACAGACGATAGAGTGATGTTGTTGACTGTAAGGCACATGTGAGGGGGGGCAGTGACATTAGCAGGGGGGAAAGCTTAGATTTGAACATGTTGAGTTTGTGGAAGCATTTAGGTCATCCAGGTGGAGATGGTAGAGACTGTTGGACACATGGGATAGGAAAGAGGCTGTGTGCTTGGGGAACACAAGGTAGATTTGGGTGTTGTTTGTGTAGAAGTAGTAGTGGAATCCAAAGGAATGTATGAGTTCATCAGGAGAGAAGGTGTGGATAGAGACAAGTAAATGTCCATGGGTAACATTGATAGAGAGAAGAGAGGAGGGGATCTAGATTTGGAAGTAGAGACACTGAAAGAGAAACCTGAGGGTTAGGACTGGGCAGTATCCCAGGGAGGGGGGGGGGGGTTGGAGTTGGAATGACAGAGACAAAGTGGGGTGGCTGTGGCTGCAGCATCAGGTGAGAAGGTGAGAAGAAAGGCAGTGAAGAAAAGGCATGGTTTAGAGCATATAGCACCAGTGGGGGGAGGTTAGACAGAGAGGAGGTGAAGGACGTGCATGTGCTAGCATTAGCAGGAGGTGCAGGATGGCAGAAAAGGCAAAGATGTGGTAGGACATTGACAAGTAAAACTATGGCAGTATAAACAGTGACAATAGCATTAGAATCAGAGGCAGTAGAAAAGCATAGAGGCAGGGCTGGCAAGAGGAATTTTGTGCCCAGCAACTCCTGGGGGACCATTGCATAGCCACTGAAGGGGGTGTGACCACAGTAGGTCAGTGGCTCCTCCCACTACACAGGTAGGCCAGTGCCCCAGATAGGCCTACGCCCGTCACTTTGTACCCACTACCCCCCCTTCCTCAACACCCCTGCACAGTGGTAGTTGTGAGACACAGGTAATAGTATAAGTGTGCAGAGCAAATAAGTGGGGAGAGTAAGTAGAGAGCAGTAATAACGAGCAAAAGAATAGGAGAATTAGGACAGGAGGTATCTGAATGAAAAGATCAGACTAGGTTGTAGAGACAAGCTCATTGAGTATACAATGGCAATTATGGCTACCCAGGGATGAGAAGAACATATTTATTAACATTTCTTCTTCTTTATTGCTTGAATTTGCCAGTTTGCTCCTCATCAATTGCAGACAACCCCACTCAGTCGTAACCTGTAGTCTCTCCCAGACCATAAGAATAATTACCACGGTACAGAACATTTTACTTCTGTTTCCAACATTATTACAGCATGATGACAAACATTAGTGTACATTGTAATTATAATGTTAGTGTAAAAGAAGAGGCAATCTGGAAATGATTTGGACCTGTAGTAAAATTGTAATGGGACCCTCTATGCACCAACATAAAACCATTCCCACTACAATGTCTGCTTCATCCCATGTCAGCCTTCAAATAGGTCAGACTACTGAGCTATGTCACGTTTGTACCGCAAGGGACATTGTAAAAGAATATGTGATTGATACTTGTCACTTGTACACTACATTGAATATACTGTATTTATTTTTTTCATATTGTAGCTGGTGTTTGTACGAAAACATAGCTTGTGGTCACGCTAGGACTTACCATAACAGAATTTCCATTAGGGATTGGAGAGGATTTACTTCCTGCACCAAGGTGTAGATACTTTCAAATGTGATTGTAAAGTATAAAACTGTACAGTAGACAGCGAAGAAAATGTCCACCGGTGACTAAGAAGAGCAAACTCCAGATAGGTGATGTGTTTGGTTTATTGTGTGGTAGAAGTCGTAGATGGGTGATGTGTTTGGTTTATTGTGTGTTAGAAGTCGTAGATGGGTGATGTGGTTGGTTTATTGTGTGGTAGAAGTCGTAGATGGGTGATGTGTTTGGTTTATTGTGTGGTAGAAGTCGTAGATGGGTGATGTGGTTGGTTTATTGTGTGGTAGAATTCGTAGATGGATGATGTGGTTGGTTTATTGTGTGGTAGAAGTCGTAGATGGGTGATGTGTTTGGTTTATTGTGTGGTAGAAGGCGTAGATGGGTGATGTGGTTGGTTTATTGTGTGGTAGAAGTCGTAGATGGGTGATGTGTTTGGTTTATTGTGTGGTAGAAGTCGTAGATGGGTGATGTGGTTGGTTTATTGTGTGGTAGAATTCGTAGATGGATGATGTGGTTGGTTTATTGTGTGGTAGAAGTCGTAGATGGGTGATGTGTTTGGTTTATTGTGTGGTAGAAGTCGTAGATGGGTGATGTGTTTGGTTTATTGTGTGGTAGAAGTCGTAGATGGGTGATGTGTTTGGTTTATTGTGTGTTAGAAGTCGTAGATGGGTGATGTGGTTGGTTTATTGTGTGGTAGAAGTCGTAGATGGGTGATGTGGTTGGTTTATTGTGTGGTAGAAGTCGTAGATGGGTGATGTGTTTGGTTTATTGTGTGGTAGAAGTCGTAGATGGGTGATGTGGTTGGTTTATTGTGTGGTAGAAGTCGTAGATGAGTGATGTGGTTGGTTTATTGTGTGGTAGAAGTCGTAGATGGGTAATGTGGTTGGTTTATTGTGTGGTAGAAGTCGTAGATGGGCGATGTGGTTGGTTTATTGTGTGGTAGAAGTTGTAGATGGGCGATGTGTTTGGTTTATTGTGTGGTAGAAGGTGTCGATGGGTGATGTGGTTGGTTTATTGTGTGGTAGATGGGTGATGTGGTTGGTTTATTGTGTGGTAGAAGGCGTAGATGGGTGATGTGGTTGGTTTATTGTGTGGTAGAAGTCGTAGATGGGTGATGTGTTTGATTTATTGTGTGGTAGAAGGCGTAGATGGGTGATGTGGTTGGTTTATTGTGTGGTAGAAGTCGTAGATGGGTGATGTGTTTGGCTTATTGTGTGGTAGAAGGCGTAGATGGGTGATGTGGTTGGTTTATTGTGTGGTAGAAGGCGTAGATGAGTGACATGGTTGGTTTATTGTGTGGTAGAAGGCATAGATGGGTGACGTGGCTAGTATATTGTGTGGTAGAAGGCGTAGATGGGTGACGTGGTTGGTTTGTGTGGTAGAAGGCATAAATTGATGACGTGATTGGTTTATTGTGTGGTAGAAGGTTTAGGTGGGTGACATGGTTGGTTTATTGTGTGGTAGAAGGCATAGATGTGTATGAGTCAGCAAAAATACAATTTCCCAGTACTGGACAAACTCCAGTATTGATACACAAAAGCCCTCAGAAAATATTACCCTGGAATAGCTGTCCAAGCCTAGAGGTCACTGGGATGCCATGCCCATATTTCCAAAACATCTTTTTTTATAGTACTGCTAATTATTATTACAAAATCAATTAAATGTAAATTAAGGATTGCACAGAAAATGACAAAGTACAGCACATCTACTCAAAATGCAGATACAGTAATCTATACCTTGATATCCCCAAAGCAATGTAGTAATGTACAATAATGCTTTTTGCAGAGGAAACAGTGGTGTTCGGTAATAAAGTTAATGGCTATACTAGGTATGCTCTACAGTATATCAAGTATAGCACAGTACATAAATTGAGTTTTTCAAAAGTCGGTGACATATTGTAAGATGCAGCATGACTTAGTAGGAGAAATTGTGACTGTGATCCAAGGTTAAAAGAAAAGACACACTAGATAGTTCAATCATTTCAATGGGGTTTCTGTCCGGGATGTGCACTATGCTCGGGAAACTCCATTGAAATAAATGGAAGAAGCTCCACTAAGTCTTCACTAAACCTAAACCCCAATTTAGAAATATAGTATAAATAAGTAAATGAATGAAACACGAACACAAGCGTTAATATACCAAAATGCCCTGGTTAAACACTTTATTATGTTTGTTCTTCTTTCTTGTAATCCAATGGGAAAGTTGTAATCCATTTGACATGAAAGACACAAAAACAAAACCATATTAATAGACAACTGCTCACTACAAGCATCTGAACTGAAATGATAGAAACAAGCCTTCACCAGTTGCATTTCACGGACATTCTGTGGTGCTGCTCCTAGTGAACAGTTGTTTCCGTATTTGTTTGTAGTTCCAGTGAATTACATTGTTAAAGAAAATGTTTATTTGGAAGTGGTAAAAAAAGAGGGATTTGAGAGACAAAACTGTTTTTAATCCCATGTGTCAGTGTGATATTTATGTACTTATATGTTCGTATACTGGGATCACTGGGATAATAAAGTTTTAACTGCCAGTTCCAGATCTCAATTCCATGAAAATCCCCAGCACTTTTGAACCTGTCTAGTAGCCTCTGGGAAAGGGGGGGTGGGGGGCACGCTGTTTTTTGGCAACCCACCTATACAGGCTGCAGCCCTGCACTGTATGTTCTGAAGCTAGATCACATTATAACAGCAGACCCCACAATGTAGGCTTCCCTGCCATAATGTGAACAGCCCAACCTTTCTAGAGCCGGGTATAGAATTTAGTGAGGGGCTAGGCTTCTGGTTTTTATTTATTACAGAGTTTTCCTATTCAGTCGATTGGGGTGTCCAGTGCATGCCCAGAATGATTGACATCTTGTGTTAGAAAAAGGTATTGCATGTTACAATGGTTAATTGAGACTCTACACTTTGGAACATTCTGTAACGCGAGGGGTTTGCATAAAGATCCACTGCACATTACATTAATGGCTATGTGACATGCCTGGTGTCAAATTAACACTTGCTACATGAGTACTCCCACATAAAAATCCAGGCATTTTAAAAGCGGTGTATAAACTGCAATCCGCTATGTCGCTATAAAGAACTCTTAAGACAATAAGCAGCCCCTAGTCATTTGGCTGTAAGAACACCGTTGTTGTCACATAGGATATTTCACCTGAAGTTAGCGGAATGGTGTAGGCAGCCAAAGTCACAATCCCACCAAAATTAGGTCATGAATGTATCAATCATATGTGGCTTATTTAACAAATCATTAAGTTTAAAGAAAGTTGGAAGTAAATAACAAAATAGAAATATGACATATGTTCTACAACCACCATCCACAACTGTCCATAACATACTAATGTGCCATTATCACTGTTGCCACAACCAAAATGAATAGGCAATCATGACACTTTCTAAAACCATAACTAAAAAATGACCAATAGTGTATTGTAAGTAATCAACATTTAAATATAATGTTATAATTAATATTTGGATATCAGTGATCTTCCTTACACCAGAATGAATAATCCCTTCGTCTCTGGTGGTGATGGTGGAGGGTCTGGTTTGCAGTAAGTGCAGTGTTGAAGCACCTGTTATAAACTTCAAAGAGCTACTCTCGCCACCAGTGCTTTTTACACAGCATGAAAAATTGTGTGACTTTCCTTTGAAGTTTGAAGCAGACAGAGCATTGTATTGTCAAGCGCAACTCAGAGTCTGTGGAGAATTAAAGGAACTGACAGCAAATATTGTGAGAGAGAAATCTAAACGGTTATCTGAACATTTTACATATTTGTTGAATAATTAACCTCCCCCCACCCAGTAATTATGGTGTGAAAATAATGCTGTAAAGCTACAGCAGTGATCTAAAAAGAAATACTAGCATTCTAGAATCTGTGGAGCTCAGTATAATTTAGCAGCTTCTTGTGTCCTTTTTACATGCCAGTTCCCATAAGTTTATTGGCTCGAAGATAAACATAACTTTGAATGACTGTCACTTCTGACTGAGATGGGATAACCCATTTAAAACTTGTAATGCAATGAAAGGGGGTTTGATGACATGTTTTTGCCCAAAGCTAGAATTCCCAGAGAAGGGGTCTCACCTTTTGAAATATCAAGTTGATAGACATCTCCTTAATGTTATTTTAGCTTTAGTAAGCTCTGTGAACATATACTAAAGTTCCATAAGGAAAAAAAGTGCCTTATAGTACAAACTGCTTCATAATCAATTTATCCAGGCAAAGAGTTGAAAAATAATCAATATAAACTGATTGTACTCTATTGGATCATGACTGGGAGTGGGCAGATGGGTGGGTGTGAATGTATGATGGTATGTAGAGGGACCTAGACATTTGTAGGTGCTATTAACTCAATCTCATCCCTATACTTAGAATAGGACACATTTTGGACTTTCAACTTGCAGTTCCGCGGGAAAGCACACATCTAGGCTGAGCTCGACCAATGTAATAAAAACCCTCAAACACACAAGTGGATAAAGACAGTCCTAGTATCACCTTACTCATGTGTGATAAAAACATAAATTAGGATAAATGAAGCAGTATTTAGGAGACAAAAATACGAAAAAAAATTAGGAGGCAGTGGTCCAAAAATAGTAGTAGGAATGAATTTGATGTGACATTTGTACTGTTTCCACCCTGCACATGTACCAGGGCATCCAATAATCCCAGATGGACAAGCAGGAGCACTTGCACAAGTAAAGGCAGTGCTGGCTGCATTCTTTGGTTTTTAAAGGAGTCTTACTTGAACTTTCTATCTCTACAGTATATATGAATAAACTAATATAGTGCCAGTGTTTTGGGATATCATTGCCTCAGCGAAAATTAATGAATCTTGATTGAATATGTAAAGATAAATTCTTAACTCTATTAAATACAGTTTGTGCAATCCACTGTTAACGTTACATGAATACTACAGCATTGTTATATAAATCGTGTGCACTAACTTTGGTACCTCAGGTCAACTAGTTAGTCGTTTTTATTTACTAAGCACAGATTTGTTTTGTATTGTACTGTATTTTAGTTTATGTGGTTTGTTTGCTGTTTATGTCTATAACCTGGAAAATATTTTAAATAAACATACCTGCTGTAATTGAAATAAATAATTTTGATCCGTTTAAAAGGAATAGCAATCATTACTTTGCCATTGGTACATAACAAGGATGTTAGTAGACAATGCTTTGCTGCAGCCGTGCTACTTCTGCTTTTTACATTTCTTTTTATGCACAAATACAAACTGATAGGAACAGGAAAAAAATACTAAATAAAAATAAACAAAAACAGAACAGGCTACTAAATAATGCACAATAACTAAATACTACATTGTAGTTTAAGAATATTTACGGATTCTTACACATTTCATGTTATGTCTGTACCCTTGTTGCAAAAACAAATGATCAAATGTAACTAAAAACCGATCATTTAAAAAGCTGATCTTTGACAGTTATTGTATACGTGGGAAATTCTCTCAAACACAATAAAATGTATATTAATAGTTGACTTTATTTGCAGTCTTAGAAAATATATTCAAACAAACAGAGCGGTTATATTCCTTTTACAGTACATAGACTTTTACATACTTTGTAGTCTTACTACAGTACTTTGCCTTTTTTCTCCTTTACAGAAAACACCAATGGACAAGAAATATTGACCAGATGTACTAGCAGATATTTGTTGCATAAGATCACTGGTTTGATCGGAATTCCATCTAAAATATACTGTCGATTTAAATATACTTGATTTATGGTTCCATTAAGCTTTTGATCTGTTTATGTAAAACTATTGTTTATATTTTCTTTTGCTTATTTTTATTTCTTAGTCAAACATTATATATGCATACAATAAATATGTTTTCTATGACTCCCAGTAAACGAAATTCAGGTTGCCACTCGCCTTTAAATAGAGGGGAATACAGTAATTAAATATTCAAATAATGCTAAGGAACATGAATTAATTATTATAAATTAAATGGTAATGTGGTAAAAGAAATTACATTCACCTTATTTTTTTTTAAAAACATTTTTTTTGCATTTGATTAAATGTTTTTTTTGTGCACTCTGCACAAATATGTACACGATAGGTCATAGGTTTGAAAGGAGGTCAAATGAAATACAATACTCAAAACCAATTCTGGAATTTAAGGGAAAAGTATAATAAGGGAACATATACCATTACAATGTAAAACAGGCACTATACTTTGGAAGCAAAATAACAAATTATTAAGGGATGTTTAGTTCACACTAACTCCAATAACTGCGGACAGATTTATGTCAAACGTGAGTAATTATATTATCATCAAGACGCCATCACTGTGGCACAATAAAAGACTACAGATTACACAGCTGCATGCTGCTCCGGTTATACAGTGTACATTGTGCAATGGCAGCAGTTTGAGGAGAAGAGAATCTCAGACAGTTGTTGGAACACAGCGAAACATTTCCATGAGTGGGTTATCGGTGTGGAAGAAGCTGATCAAGCAGGGAAGTGTCCTGTTTAGCTGAGGGAGCTCTCCAGTCTGCACACGCCACCTTCAATGGCTACAGACTGTCCCGCTACTGCACCCGGAGGAAGCCTAGAAATGTGTGTCTGAAAGAGGTAACAGCAGAAACTAGTGTTATTTAATTCATACAATAATAATGCATTAAATAGTCGCTAGAGCAATAAAAAAGAAAAAGATAAACATTTCTATTTTGTAGTGAGAGAGTTTTATTATTTCACTTCACTTCTGGTTGTCACAAGAGTGGTTTACAGAAATCATAAATCATTTAGTACAAGTATTTGTCCGATTATAATGCATACTTGCCTACTCTCCCGTTATTTTTGGAAGGTAGCCGAATTTCAGAATTCCCAGAAAAGTAGGATACGTACGGAGACAGGGCTTAATGACACTATTCGCGTCATTTGTCCCTGAACCGCTATGCGAGACATTTCTTTGCAGGGGGTGGGGCTATGGTGCACTTGTCATCTGACTTTATCTCCAGGGTTCCAGGAGGGGAGGTTATAAAAGTCGCCAAGTACAAATCCAATAACACCAGTTACTGAATTTCCATGTCACATAGGTGAATAAAAAAATAAATGTGTTTCTTCTTCTAGTATATTGAGCTGGCTTCCCATGGTCGTGCTCGGCACATACTTATGAATAATGCAACATTTTTGAGCTCCACAAAAACCGTCAGCACAGACTTAGTTACTCGGTGTAGAGCAGATCCAGAAGGCCTTTACTTAGAAAATAAAGAGACAAATAGAAGCAGCTCTATATTACTATAAAGGGCACAGGGGAGAGGACAATTTGTCACAAAAATTTATATAAATTTAGATATACTTGATAAAAAATAAAAATAAATATATTTTTGTTTGTCTTATTTCTGCTGTCACTATTTCAATAAATAAACCCCATATGTTTTAATTGAAAACAAGCATTTGCAGGTTGACAGTGTGAACTGCTGCAGGCAACAGAGGGACGAGTGACAGAATTATAGGAGTGAGATTAAGTAATTTCAAGGAAGGTCAAAAACATTTCTTTAAAAGGGAACAGAGAAGAGCAGCTGCTTCTGTCATCAGAATCCAGATTACAGGAAGACACCAGGAATATGATAACTGTGTAGGGCAGATGTCAAAAGATGCAACTGTGAAATCTACAAGCTTAGTGAGCAAAGGGATTTTAACCTATAGTGGAAATTTATGAAGCATCTTTCACTCTGTCACATAAAGGATGAAACACAGGACTGTGCCTCATAAATCAGGAATATCACTTGTTCCTAGTGATGCCTCATTAATGTCACTAGTTTCTAGCGAATCCCTGGGCCGCATGTATATTCATTCATGGCATCCTGTAATCTTCACACTGAGAATATAAAATTATTGTAATCCTAATAGCACTAATGTACAGTCATGTGAAATTTACATATCAGGACATAACTAACAATCATCAACTCCATACCCTGAATTTGATAAAAAAAAAAGTCTGTAGGCAAAGACATAAGTATATGCAATAATTCTAATAGAATGGGAAATATAGAAAACACTGGAGAGAGTGTATCTAAAATTGATTATCTGAATATTAAATTCTACGAGCTCAAATGTTTTCGCTCACTGTTTAGTTTATATTGGCAACTCCTGTTCTATTGGGAACACAGAATTATCAGGTGAGCAATTCAGCAGCGAGTATAAAATATTACTGGCACATAGTATACACAAGCAACAACGTTGCAATAATATAAGCCAACTGACTGCCAAAGTAATGGGTATGACAACTTTCTAAATGTGACAGTGACACAGTAATAGCAAATACCTTTTAAAAAACAAACAAACAACTTTGAGCATATATAGAATATAGCAAAGAATGTCTGTTAAAAGAATAGTAGTGTGAAATATATCATAATCTCGTTCTTAGAATATAGCCAAAAATGTCTACTGAAAAAATTAAATATCCTATAGTGCGTTTTTAAGAGGTGTGAATTCTTCTCCTCTCCCAAACAGGCAGCATTTAGATTTGCATAAGGAGAATTGCACAGACTCTTTCCCATTTATTTTTCGTTCTTAAATCTGATCAATCTGATCTAATCTCTCATGAGATAACATAGGCCATAACTGATTTTATTTAGCATTACTTTAATAAGCCAACATGAAGAAGCCATGTTTAAAAAAGTAAGAACATCCCAGTATATATCCATTATACCCTAAAAACACCTCACTATAAATGTGTAACAAGTAAGGTCTTCCAGTTTTCACCAAATAAAAGTTTGAATCAAATAAAAAGAGTCAGAAAACCACCCATTGAGGGCTTTTTCTTGTGTTTTTAATTAAAACAAAAAGGACAGAAATCTGGCTCTTCAGAGCGTGAAGGAGCAAGTGGCAGATCAGCACTGGAAGTTGATTGCGCTAGTTCCCACGCGTGGGAGAAGTTCCTCAGGTGTTCCACTGGTTATACAGCCTTCATAAAGGTTCAACGAGCAAAGCAATATCCTCTTGTGGAGGGAGTCTTCTGTCCTTCAGCATTTCTGGTAAGTGGCCCATCGGTCCTCCTTCCCAGTCACAAATTGTGTCCCCATCCCCTGGCACCCTTTACCCTAGGATCCGCTCCTCTGTCACTCTCCGCTGGGATCTAGTCTCCTGGCCCCCTCTCCCCTCCAATGTGACCCTACCCTCTTGCACCTCCTAAATATAATCATGCTCATTCATTAATGGTATCTAGTCTCCTGGCCCCCTCTCCCCTCCAATGTGACCCTACCCTCTTGCACCTCCTAAATATAATCATGCTCATTCATTAATGGTATCTAGTCTCCTGGCCCCCTCTCCCCTCCAATGTGACCCTACCGTCTTGCACCTCCTAAATATAATCATGCTCATTCATTAATGGGGTCTAGTCTCCTGGCCCCCTCTCCCCTCCAATGTGACCCTACCCTCTTGCACCTCCTAAATATAATCATGCTCATTCATTAATGGTATCTAGTCACCTGGCCCCCTCTCCCCTCCAATGTGACCCTACCCTCTTGCACCTCCTAAATATAATCATGCTCATTCATTAATGGTATCTAGTCTCCTGGCCCCCTCTCCCCTCCAATGTGACCCTACCCTCTTGCACCTCCTAAATACAATCATGCTCATTCATTAATGGTATCTAGTCTCCTGGCCCCCTCTCCCCTCCAATGTGACCCTACCCTCTTGCACCTCCTAAATACAATCATGCTCATTCATTAATGGGGTCTAGTCTCCTGGCCCCCTCTCCCCTCCAATGTTACCCTACCCTCTTGCACCTCCTAAATATAATCATGCTCATTCATTAATGGTATCTAGTCTCCTGGCCCCCTCTCCCCTCCAATGTGACCCTACCCTCTTGCACCTCCTAAATACAATCATGCTCATTCATTAATGGGGTCTAGTCTCCTGGCCCCCTCTCCCCTCCAATGTTACCCTACCCTCTTGCACCTCCTAAATATAATCATGCTCATTCATTAATGGTATCTAGTCTCCTGGCCCCCTCTCCCCTCCAATGTGACCCTACCCTCTTGCACCTCCTAAATACAATCATGCTCATTCATTAATGGGGTCTAGTCTCCTGGCCCCCTCTCCCCTCCAAAGTGACCCTACCCTCTTGCACCTCCTAAAAATAATCATGCTCATTCATTAATTAAATGAACACATTTCTACCAAAGTCTTCTTTCTTGGGCCTAGAAATTTCTTAAGCACAACAGCACCTGTTTTCAGCAACTTCTTAACAATATCCAGCTGTGCTGTGGAAACACTATCTCTGGCTCAGCACAGAAGACTCATCTGTGAAAAATGCCATGAAGATCTGAAACTGCTGAGGAATATGCACTGGATAACAATAATGTCACAGTGGAAGAATTAAGTGGCAAGAGAAAACTTATCTGTAAAGTTACAATACCAATAATAGAGGGGAAAATAGAAAGCAGAAATAAAAAGCATGTGCGTTCCAAGGAGCACGTAAAGCTGAAGGCACCAAGGCCAAAAACAGATTGCTGCCCTTCACATATGTCCCTTGCTGTCATAATTAGACACTTTAAACAAAAATATGAATAAGAGCGATATATTGCACATGATTTTGCTAAAGCTAGAACTCTACTAGAGCTAAGGTGATCCTGGGGTTAGCCTTTATCATACTGATGGTACAGGAAGCATGCACCAGCAGCTAGCACTATGTCCAAATCAAACTAGATGTGTGAAAAGAACCTAGCTGAAATGTAAGCCACTGTCACTTACTATGACTATTGCTGACATCCCTGAATTACATGGTGTTCTTGCTATGGTTCTTCGGTTTACTTTCACAGCAAATGACTGGGTGTGTTCCACTGTTATAGAAGATATGGAAGTAGTTTAAAGCTGAAATGCGGTTTCCACTGCAGCAAGCTCCCAAAAAGTGCTTTACAAATATTTTTAAAAAAATTGTTTGTATCGCCAGTGACACTAAAAATTTAAACGAAAAAATGTTGCAAAGATCTAAGGGAGACAAACTCACACTAAATACTTTAACTTAAAGGGACCCTAGACTCTTGTTAAACAGCGCTTTGAAAAATGCTATGAAGTACTGTTGATTTCATTATGCATTCTAATCCTTTATTTGCAACTAAATATAACATGAGCTGGGCCCGTAAGGGAGTATAACAAAAGGTATTACCAATGTTCACTCAAAGTGGTTTCCAGTTTTGGAGGCTGTGAATGCTTTGCTAGCAATTTGGAGACCATTCACTGATTTTCTACTAAGCTATGATGGTGTCGGAGAAAAATGTGATTCTCCCAAAGCACACATTAGCAACAAAGTTAAACCAAACACTGTGCCGTAAACATGATACCAATTGTTCATCATCAAAACTCTTCAATCTGAAGCCACACATTTGAATAATGTGTTTAACAACCTAAGGAGTCCAAATAAAGCAGCTGTAAGAGTCTAAGTAAAGTGGATGACACTTGCGGTGATTTTTAATCTGTAACATCTATGCTATTACAGCATTATCCATTTAAACACAACAGTTACTTGGGGAGAGTTTGATTTTTTTTTTTTTATTCTGTGAACAACAAACTACATAAAAAAGCTTTAGTGTATTATCTCCCAACATGGCTTTAGAAGAGACATCCCTCTGGCACCCTGTTCAGATTCTTGACCCGTTTCTAAATGTCTAATTTAGCCAGGATTACGAAAATTATGTTATTTTTGTTTTTGCTATTCTTTAATGTCTGGAAACTGAACTCCACCAATATTTGGCAGAGCCAGCGCCAGAAAATGAGACACTGACCGGTCATTGTTACAGAAAAGGCAAATTAAACACTTGGCCTGATTCGGCAACAGAGGCTATGAAAATTCTGGGAGCTCCAGGGTCCAGTGTTAATGTTGAACCTGACTCCTCTCCAACTAACTCACTACGATAATCTAATTTCTGCTTACCTGCCTTTCCATCTTGACAGCAATTAAAACAACAGCTGTCACTCACCTCAACGATAAGGCTACTTTTGAGTGCCTATTAGAAGCTTGGTGCTCTCACCAGGAAATTAAGCTCGTCTCGTATTCACTGTAACAAGTCTTAAAATAAAAACAAGATAACCTACAAATTATTTGTATCATGGTATGTTTATGTCATTATCACTTTGCAAGTAACCCTTGATCCCCCAAGAAAGGAATAATAGAACACAAAAGTCCGCAAAAAATAAACACTGAAAAAACATATACCACAGTAATACGGAACATAAGCTATGAAAAAAAGGGTTGACACCATTTGGCCATAAGTAGTATAAAGCTACAATGCTGTTTCCACAAAAACTTTTATCGGAGGGAAAATCAGGTTCATTTCTATTTATCAATTTGATATTTTATTTGGGGCCCTGACATTCAATATTCGATGTAGGCTCTTATCCTGACAACATTTAAACCATAGAGACAACCACACATGCATCAACTATCTGGTGATATTACTAAAACTGGCAAGGCGAATACCAATAATAAGTATTTTTCATAATATAACATAAGAGCCTGCTAAGACCAAAATGTATATGGCCCATACATTAATAACAGCTCTCTCCAGTGGAATCCTTCTGAAAATAGAAATTAAAGTCCATCTACAGCAGAGGTGCATAAACTGTGGATTTGGATTCTTAAGGGCATATTCAATTGTTGGCGGTTTCCGCCGCGGAAAATCTATTACCGTTATTACGGTAATACTAGCTGGATTTCAGCTCGCAGCTCCCTGAGCCGCGATCTGAAATCCAGCGTGAAAAGTACCGTAATAACGGTATTTACGTGCACTATTACCGTAGTGACGGCAATAGTGCGCGGGGCGTGTTAATTTTGCCTGTAACGCCAACAATTGAATATGCCCCATAGTCTATTTTTGGTATACCATTTTTGTCAGATGTGCAGTAGTTTATAAATTGCTACTTTTGGGGTCCCCGAAAAATGGCACATGGACACTTGACCAGATGAACGCTACTATTCAACAGTACTCATACTTACCTGAATTTTCTTAGTATTGTCAGCATTGTTTCTCTTTTTTTTTTTTTTTTTACCCAATCCCTTGATCACAGTGAGGATTACTTAATTTTTTTTCTTAAGATAGCAATACAAATTGCTGCACGCTGTGTTAGAAGATACTTTTTCACTTGCTTGACATTACTACAGTTCCGTGCAGCTTAGGCCACAGATGAAAAATGTGGTTGTTCGGGATTCCCAAAGAAACCACACAAGTAAAAGACATGACTACGCTGTGACAGGGAACACGGCTGAATTATTACACGTTCGCATCACTAAGTGCTCTGTAGATGGGATTACTGCCTTTAATTGCATGTGGTATACCTCCGGCCTCTTTATGTTTTATGAAATTGGATAAAATAATTATTAAGGTTGTAATTTAGCATTTAAAAAAAAAAACCTAATATGTAAGATTACAGTTTTCTAATACTAGCTTTGGTGTACTGCCAATCCCAAGAACGTATAATCAGGACTTGCACTGCAGTGCCTCTCTGCCATGACTCTCCACATCTGCTTCTACTGTAGAGATTAAGTAACCTCACGATTGTTCAATAACATATATAAAATCTTTTGTATCAGTAGGCTAAATAATAAGCAGTGTGTTTATAATACATTGTCCAGAATACTATCTGTTCCATCGCTGTGCTGGCATGTGTCATCTTTCAGTGCCGTCGATCTGGCGTACGGACATTACCAAGATGTGCAGCTGCGCACATTGCAGACAATTACGGTAGGCATCTCCACGCAATTTCTGTGCACTTCTAATGGGTACGAGAAAAAATGAGCGGGGATTCCGGCCAGGACATCAACGCAAGGTGTCTCCAGAGACACCTTGTATCAGTAGGCTAAATAATAAGCAGTGTGTTTATAATGCATTGTCCAGAATACTATCTGTTCCATCACTGTGCCATCGATTGTACCCCCAGTTTATATTGTGTCTCATATCTGTGCCCCCAGTTCATATTAAGCATCATACTTACCCTCCGGAGACTCAGCACACATTTCATTCATTCCACAAGGCAATCTTGAAGCTGCGTCACTAAAGCAGCCTAAGATGGCCAAAACGGAGCTGTGCATGCACAGCAGCTATCTTCCTCTATCTTCTGTTGCTTTTGTAAGACAGCTGAGGAGCTCCGGCACGCTTACCGCATCTGGCACACGTGCCAGAGGTTGCCGACCCCTCCTATATCTTTAGACCCTTTCAAGATCCCCAGTTGAGCAAAATCCAAACCTCCATCACAGCAGTTGAGGTAATACCTCTTCTTTTTATACTCCTCTGTGCTATGTCCCTTGCACAATTCTTTCCCATTCATTATATACTTCTTTTTTTCGACCCACTATCCTAAATGTTAGTTAAAAATATTCTGAAGATATGTTACACTTCTACATTACAGAGAAATATTTTGTACCATTTCTTCAATAAAATTTACTTTAAATACAAACAAACAAAAAAAACGTAAAATACCTTTCCCTACGGTTTAAAACTAAAGAATTGCATACACAGACGTGAAGGGATTTTGGCACTGGGGACCTCTCATACTTTCATCTCATGTCTGAACATTTACAGTACAACTCCCTGCATACCGCTCTCACCTCTGTTTAAGTTGACTGTTGCTGGGATTTTAAATCCTTTAAAAAGGATATGGTTTGCATTGCCTTTAATACCATGCACAGTAAATAAAATAGCATTTCTAAAAAGTATCAAGCAGAAATGTAAAAAAAAATAAAAATGTATAAATAAAAAAAACAACACAGACATTCGTAAAAATAACATTAGTGCCACATAGTGTAACCGCTGGAATAAAATAAACTGGAGCTTTGTTTTATTTAAAAATACAAGACAATAGTAAATCTGGTTAAATTAGATATAGAAGCCAACTATCTGCAATATTCAAAAGTGTGAAATTCATCGCCTACAGCATCTGTTCCTAATCCCCTTTCAGCATTAAAAAGATATGCAATGCTTTGAATGTGGAACAAGCACATAATTTGGCCAAGATCAACTACAGTTTTTACTAGTCTATGAACCAAATCTGCTATCAGAGGCAAAATAATAATAAAAATAATATTCATAGCCTAATGCCAGTTGCCCCTTATCGCAGTATAGCATTGCAGAACAGAATGACCCATGACAGCACCCTGGCGTAGTGTTTAGCACTTCAGTTACAGCACTGGGGTCATGAGTTCAATTCCCGACCATGGCCTTATCTGTGAGGAGTTTGTATGTTCTCCCCGTGTTTGCGTGGGTTTTCTCAGGGTGCTCCGGTTTCCTCCCATACTCCCAAAAAAATATATACTGGTAGGTTAATTGTCTGATAACAAATTGAGCCTAGTTAGTGTCTGTCTGTGTGTGTATGTAAGGGAATTTAGACTGTAAGCCCCAATGGGGCAGGGACTGATGTGAGTGAGTTCTCTGTACAGCGCTGCGGCATTAGTGGCGCTATATAAATAGATGATTATGATGATGATGACATGGGGTACAGCATGGAAAATTGTATATACAGGTTTCCCCTATGTCTCTTGCTTTTTACCGTTGCCAGACTTCCTTTTTGTTATCAAATGTAACGCAGCGTTAAAACCAGAATATACTATGTTGAGGACATGCATCCCCCATCACTTTCTACCTCCAAACGCACATACACCAGAACACGTGTAATTAGACACAAATACACTTCACAGCTCACATCTTCAATAGCCTCACACCACCCATGATCTTTCCTTCCCCTCGGACATAATCCTCCCCAATAAACTTTACATGTGCGCAGCGTGACTTCCACTAGCCCAAAAATCCCCCGCTTTTGTTCCCTTCATTAACCCGCAGGAACAGAGGGGTACATAACACAGCCTTGGGCTAGCCTGAGCACTTCTGTCAAGTCACAGAGCTACCACTAGCTGATGGGCGGCAGTGTAGTTCAGTGCAGGACATAAACCTAAAAACACCATCAAAGCGAGTTCTAGGATTGGCTGAAAGAGTAGAGTTTCCTGTACTATACTGGACTCCGGAGTTCAATGAAGAAGAGCAAAAAGAGCTGCTTTCATTCATGCCAAAAGCAGTTCAATGACCCAGTGGGAGTACTAGTGACAGCTACTAATTACTTATGTTTTCCTCTAGATTTTAAGTCAAAAGGTACATACAAATTTTTTTGTAAAATATATGACCAAACCTGAAAACCTAAGTAAAGACTTCTTAAGAAAGAATAAAAAGAGAATACTATTACAACACTGCGTCCGTTCCAAACGTAGAGCAAAGACATAAAAAAAGGCCAAAAATAAATAAATAGAGAGTACTTTTCCAAAAGATAGTTTTCTGCGTATATCGCTGTAATTATTTTATCCCTGCAAATAAATCATAAGGGCCCATAGACCCTATTTTTATTTGCCTTATTGAAATATTAAGATAGAACTGTTTAGTGCATATTTCTATTGCAGGTCTTTAACGTGCTTCTATAAAGGCTTTACTAAATTGAACTATACTGTGCCTTATTTTGGTCTCTGTCCCATAATCTCACATTACAATTTGTAACATTTGGCACAGGTGGTGAAAAAGTAGATTATTATGACTGAGGCAAAATGTGTTTAAGCCGTATACAGACAGCGGACAATTGTTTGTACATCATATTCCACAAAAAATAAGGTGTGGACATGGAAGGCCCAGCATCACCTTATTACTTTACTATGTGACCAATGCTGAATACAAAACTCTTTCTGAAAGTTTCAACGAACTGTTTATCGGCACTTAAGATGTCTCACTTACCAATGTCAAACTAATAATTGTTCAATGCCAGATGATTCACAAAGACATTTGTATACAGCAAATAATGATAGATAATACGTTACAAACCTTGGCTTTGCCATCCTGAGCAGACATATAGCCAACACACATGCTCTCTGTAGTATGACTCCACAGGAACTCCACTATAAAGTAAAAGCAAGAACAAGTACATACACAAGGTTACAAAAAGAGGAATTAATAATAAGAAATAAAAAAAAAAATATAGGCTACAAAACCAGAGCCATACAAAACATACATTATTTGAACATGATATATATGTAGGCGAAAGCAAACTAGTTTTTGTACCTAGCAGAGCCTGTTTATCATCTGTGGAGTCCAGCTTGGAGGAGCACCGGCACGATCGAAGAACAATTACCCCACCAAGAATGCTGTCTTCATCAGCCAGGAAAGGTGAGCCTGAAAATCATTACTTTGATTAAATGTTACACTAAACAAACAACTGTAAACTGCAAAAAATATATTAAAACAAAAAACTACCACAAACATTTTGGTTTATTTCAGGAACCCGAAACCAAAGGTATGTAAACACACTATTGGAGAGTCAGTCGATACCTTTGATATCACAAAATCATTAAACAAATAAAAAGCTTATATTATTTGTATTTATAAAATACAATATATGTGCTACATAAAATAAAAATTGATCCCACAGTGGGTCCAAGTAACTACATTAACTGGTATGCCCTGCATACTGCAGTCAAACACTGCTATTACACAATACACAGGCCCTATCTATGTGGAGTTTGTATGTTCTCCTTGTGTCTGAGTGAGTTTCCTCCAGGTGCTCCAGTTTTCTCTCACACTCAAGACATGCTGGTAAGTTAATAGGCTTCTAACAAAATAAACCTGTGTGTGTATATAGGAATATAGACTGTAAGCTCTACAGCGGCAGGGACTGATGTGAATGGTTAATTATTCTCTGTAATGAACTGCGTAACATACGCTATATAAATAACTTAATAGATTACAGTCTGTACACTACTGAACTAATATATCTGAAATAGCTGAAGTGTTTAAATGGAAACAAGCTGCTTAGCATGTTATTTGTCTCACCCCTCTGCCATCTTGCACAAGTTGCTAAATGAAAAAATTAGACCATGCCCTATGCACACCGGCCATGCCAGTTTATCTGAGGACACTCCCCTTCCCAATAGGCCCCAATGGACCACTGGGCTTGCTGTTAGCCAACACCTTTAAAAAGCTGTTTAGAATAGGTTCTCATTCTTGTATCAATCCAAAGGCAGCTGGAAGCTTCAGCAATTGACTCCAAGTGGTAGATTTACTAAAGCTTCTAAAAGTGAAGGTGTTGCCCATAGCAACCAATCAGGTTCTAGTTTTACTAAAGTGGACTAGATATGGGCAATGAGCCAGATAGATGATAAACAGAATGAATACCTTTCATATTGTATTTATTAGCAATATGTTTATTTTAAATTCCTATTACCTTGCTAAAAATATCTTGGCTCCAGAACCTAATTATGAAGCTAAATAAACACCTTGGAATGTAACCTATTGCTAAATTATCCGTTATTTAATTTTCAAAGGGTGGCGGTTTCTAACTTTGCATTTCATGTAAACATCCATATTCTATGTATATGCACACAAATTATATACACAGTTTACATAGAATCACGTATATAATTATGCTCTGGAATAGTCTACAGATCACACTGCCTTGCAAAGGGAGCCTGTGCTTCACCAGTGCTAGAAATGGAAGTGAAACAGCTATATTCATACTGTAAATCCCTATTTCTGGACTGGAGAAATGATCATCCAGTCAAACTGTACTCATCTATAAGTGCAAAATGTGATCAAATCTCAATTGCAAATCCTTAGTGTGAGTGGAGTGAACACAGATTTTCTCCTAATTTCCGAGTCATAAGAGGTGATTTCTCAGAACAACAATCTGCTTAGAACCTTTGTCAGTTTGTCTACTGTAGACATATTACATAAAGCATCAATAAAGGGGTTGCACACCTATGGACACACCATGACATTTAGGGGCAGTCTCCATGTAGCCCTTCAGTGGGACATCAACAGTTACCAAATTGCTGCCACTCACAAGGGGAGATAGCTGTCAAAAGATAACTGGGCAGCTGGCCTGTGTATGTGGTTAATGCTGCTTCTAGTTAAACAGAAGTGCAAGTCAATTCACTCAGGAACCTCATTTATTGCTTACATACTGCCCTAACTGCATGACCAGCAAGGACGGCTTGCTGGTCCCGACAGCTCTCTTCTCTCCTTGCTGTCAATACTGGCGATGAAGGAATGAGTAAAGGAAAGGAATGTGACTGTATCGGTGTGGGGTTAAGGGGGGATTGGTGCCACTATACTCTGCTCTGAGACCGAAGTGGCGAAGGTAAATAATACTCTGTATTTATGAGGTGTAACGGGACTTAAGTCATCAATGGTTACGGTTTTAAAAGTTGAAATGTTGTGAATCCAGCTCTGGACTCGGGTGTTGAGTTTTTCATTAACAAGGTGCTTCTTTCTAAATTAAGTACAGCACATAATTTCTATAATTTAATATAACTAAAAAAATCAGTTGAAGACTTGTACAAAGTAATAGTATTGAAACAGCATAGCTAATTTGTTTGTACACAAATCAGTAGATTATAGTGATCTAACCCCAACAGCTTAGCGAACCATTTCTAGCTTCCCGTCCCTTTTTAAGAACATTCTTACCTTGGCTTCATACATCAATTTTTAAACATAGTAAATTTAATATACGTGATAAGCTCTTGAGAACCGTGCTCTCTTTACATTTTGCTTCGGTGTTTACATGACTGTGGTCTCCTATGTAAGTGATTATTGCACAATACTACAGAATATTGTGGCTCTTCACAAGCTGTAGCAATCACAATACTAAAAAGCATAACGTGATTGCAGACACATGCACTTTCTCTTATGTTAACTATATTAACAGTCATATATGTGGCGCCTACGTATTGCGCTATGAAAATGATTACGTAGATATAAAAGTGGTCATGGCTGGTGATGAAATAAGAAGTTAAAGGCGTGAAGGCTGCAAGAGGGATCAATGATCTTTTGATTTCGTTACATAGAAGGGATCATATAACTAAATCACAAGGTTAGTCTTGTTAGGGCAATTTCAGCCCAGAAAAGAAAGCAATAACCAACAGAAACCAGATTGCAGATGGTTTAAAAGGGCAAACTTAAGAATTAAAACAGAGAGAACAAGCAAGAAAAACAGATGTTCAATTAGTTAGAAGCAAATTCCAAAACAGCAGAAGTATGTTATTTTTAAGAATTACTTGAGAAGAAGAAAGGACCAGAGAACGGCAGCAGGTTAAAGATAGCAGGGAGCAAAAAAAGAAAAAAAAAAAAAAAAAGAGTTGAAAGAGATTACATCTCAATGTAATTAATTCAGGGATAGGCAGAAATTTTAACTTTTAGTGAACAACATTCCCAACTTGTTACGATAAATAGTTACTAAAATTTCGAGCTTTTCCAGTTTCCGCCTTTGCACTAAATAGAACACTGGTGGAGTTGGTTAAATTGTATTATTATCCTAACCTCTGCCAGCTGTGTATCAAGTAAAATAAGAAAAGAGGAAAGTTTACAGAACAATAGAAAACTCTCTTTGCCAAAAATGAAAGAAGATGATTAGACTCTCAGCAATTTAGTAAACAAAATTCCCAGAAATATAGACTAATGCATACAACGTCCAGGGGCTCACAGTTCATGTGAAATAAGAGAAGAATGAAAATGATGAATGGGACTGTTGCATGATGTGGATAGTATTAATCCGTGCACAAAGACATGACTATTCTCAATGTGTTGAATTGTACAGCAGGTGATTACACTGACAAATATATTCAGTGCATTGTTCCTTAGAAAGCTCGTCATAGCATGAAACAAGATCAAAGAAGCTATGTTGTGAATTTAAGCCAGGCTTGCAAAAAGAGAGGTAAATGTGACAGTGCTATTCCCCTCCTTTACAGAAGATGATGTACGTGCCAAGATAAGAAGAAAAAGAAAGCTGAAAATGAGCAGGGGAGTTGGAGGTCAGTGGATTGAGATGTGGAGAATTAACATCTCAGGGACAGCATGGGGTAACAGCAAAAGAAATTGGAGAGGAGCAAGGATTAGAATGGAACATTATACATTGCAAGTTTTCAGCTATTGCAAGTCTTTCAAACACAGTTTAGCAAACAACAGTAGAGATGTTATAGTTTGACCTATCATGAGCACATAAATTCACATTAGCATCTTTAAAAAAACACTGATTAAAGATGTTACAATATGACTGTGATGAAGGCAAAAAAAAAGGAATTTTGTTAAAGGGTTTTCCAGTTTTGGACAACACTGTCTCTTTCTGTCACATGGGCCCTTCATGTAGCAAATAGGGGCCTGTCCAGTTCCATCATGCAACAGCTTACAAAGCCTGAAGACTAAATCTGTCTAGCTTTCTTCAGTAGAGCATAATGAAAGCACTATACTGAAGAGAGCTGGACAGTGAGGGTGATACAAGCAATAGGAGGGGTCAGGTGGGGGAGACTCCACATGTACAACATAGGGGAACAGGTTAGAAAGAACGGGTGGTGGGATTAAAGGACTACTCTACTTAAATACAACCCCATGAAAGTCCTCCACTGGGACAGTAGAAAGATGGGGAGCTCCATATGTTACTTGTAAATTACAGCTTAAAATTCCCATGCACTATTTTTGTTTGTTTTGGATGGAGTTTGTTCTTTATTAAGTCAATAATTTGGATGTGAGATGGAGTTCCATAAAAATCTGTAATAGTCCTGTAAGCAAGTTAAACTGATAACTAGGCAAACAAACTAGCAATTCTGACTTCCAATGAAATATATAACACCTTCTACACAGCATTATATACACAGACATTTATTTAGGTTTAGTTCTTACAGAATCTTTACAGGACAAAACAGGTGCACATTATAGTCACATATGACTTATATTGCCTAGCACATCAAACTGAGGAACTTGATGTGGTAGGCAGGTCTTATTAAATTGTAATCCAGTTACAGAATCAAAATTTGAACTTGAAAGAAAATATTGTGTTCTAAATTTATGCTAATATTCTACACTATATTATTTGCACATAAATATCAAAGCATTTTGTACTATATGAGATTTTCAATTGATGACCAATTAATTTACCTTATTATCTGCACAATTAGTAAAACTCACTTATTTTAAATTAAAAACCAAAGCCAATTTTTTTTGGGGAACAAAATGTAGACAGGAATCAAGACTACATATAAACCAAGCCCTCAAATGATGTGGACGTTCAAGAGAGAGCAACATTTTAAGGACTCAGAGACAAGTAAGTGTGGTCAAGACGTTGGGCATACTGTGCAATTAATGTAACATGGCTTCTAAAAGATATTTCTCCAATGCATACACAATTTTCTTGTTTGTCCTAAACTTAGTAAATTGTTATTTTTACACAAAGTTTGGAACAAATATTTAGATTCGTGCATCAGCTCCCAGTCGATGGAACTCCCTACTCCACAGAATGTCTCAACCTTTAAAATCATTTAATAGTCCCCGAAGGCTCTCTTCTACAAAGAGGCCTATCCCTCTCTCCCGTACTATTTTTACACCGACGCTCCCTAACTATCGGCTCCTACCTTCCCCATGCACATCTAACATTTTCATTCCCTTTCATGCTATTTATCAAGTGTTGCCCCCCTCCCCCCAACTCCTAAGCTCATTTGGGTAGGGTCATCTTTAACTTCTGTTTTATCCCAAATAAGAAATGGGTTTGAAATTTGATACCCTTGAAGCTCTAGAAATGTTGGCCGCTTATAAAGGATAATTTTATATGGGAAAATACACTGCCTACTGTAAAAAGGGAATAAGAAATCTTTCAGAGTTCTGTGACATGTACAACAGCGTTTATGGGCTCACAGAAATCCTCTGTGACTTCTTACATTAAATCATATATACATATTATTTACAATGTATACGATTCTATAGGTAGCATATAATCATCTTTTATGATTAGCTATGTTAAGATATTTATCACTGGGACCTGAAGTGAATGATCAATACATTTTGAAGTTCTCCAGTTAATACGAGTAAACCTCTGGAAGGATAAGTATTTTTCTGCTTTAAATTTCTGCAGTATTCATCATCATCATCATCATCATTTATTTATATGGCGCCACTAATTTCGCAGCACTGTACAGAGAACTCATTCACATCAGTCCCTGGCCCATTGGGGCTTACAGTCTAAATTCCCTAATATAGACACACACTCACACACAGACATAGACAGACAGGCAGGGAGAGACTAGGGTCAATTTTGATAGCAGCCAATTAACCAGTATGTTTTTGGAGTGTGGGAGGAAACCGGAGCACCCGGAGGAAACCCACGCAAACACAGGGAGAACATACAAACTCCACACAGATATGGCGATGGTCGGGAATCGAACTCATGACCCCAGTGCTGTGAGGCAGAAGTGCTAACCACTAGGCCACTGTGCTGCCCATGCTATTGTCCGTGCTGTGGTTCGTTCCCATATAAAGAAGGGTTCCCTTCACAGCTGATTTTCCTTTGGTTATTGATACTGGAGAGTTTGAAATACCACAGATCCATGCTTCAGTCGGTGGCATAAATTCTATTTCCCATTTGAGAGGGTTGTGAAATAATTGTTTCATTCATGAGACACGTCAAAGTCATCACTGCTTATCTATGTAAAATGATGCTGCTATTTGACAGGTTATTTATGATATATTGTGATTTCTATGAATTGTAATTGATCAATGACTGAGGCTATCAACTCAAAAGCAGATCTGTACAGCGTGATTATTGGTTATAATTCATCATCATCATCATCATCTATTTATTTATTTATATACCGCAGCGATGTACAGAGAACTCATTCCCATCAGTCCCTGCCCCAATGGAGCTTACAATCTGAATCCCCTAACACACACACACAGACACAGACACAGACACAGACAGAGAGACTAAGGTCAATTTAATAGCAGCCAATTAACCTACCTGTATGGTTTTGGAGTGTGGGAAGAAACCCAGGAAAAAACACGGGGAGAACATACAAACTCCACACAGATAAGGTTATTCAATATATTAATAAATTTATAATTATTTTATCTTGTATACAGCGCTCTCATTTTCTGTTTTTAACTATGTTAAGAGTTATGTTAGAGACTGACAAAGATAAAAGGCATTTTCTCAGTTGATTATCAGTATGCACACCACTCATGTACTGAATTTCCATAAAAAGTATGCAGCTGTGTAGATAATAATTACAAAAATACTGAACAATGTTAATTGTTAGACTAAAATACAAATTTATTTCAGAAAAACTGCAGCTGTGAATTCAAAATGGCACAACTGACAAGAAGTTAATCCAAAAGATTCTTTTACACGTCTTTGGATTCCATATGTATATGGAAAACACAGGATAATATATGTACAGTAAATTCTGAAAAAAAAAGAGCAAGCAACTGCCAACTACGGTTCATTTCATCATCTTCACAGTCTTTATTGCTTTACGTAAAAAAAAAAACCATTGCTAATCTTTATTACTGCAAACAAACAAACAAACAAAAAAAAGGAAGCCCAATGGTGAAATATCTTTGCACATAAATGACTATATATACACCGATCAGCCACAACATTAAAACCACTGACAAGTGAAGTGAATAACATTAATCATCATGTTACAATGCCATCTGTCAAGGGGTGGGATATAGGTAGCAAGTGAACAGTCAGTTCTTGAAGTTGATAATTGGAAGCAGGAAGTTGATAATTGGAAGCAGGAAAAATGTACAACCATAAGGAACTAAGCGATTTGGACAAGGTCCAACTTGTGATGGCTAGAACGATTGGGTCAGAGCATCTCCAAAACGGCAGGTCTTGTCAGATGTTCCTAGTATGCAACGGTTAATACCTACCAAAAGTGGACCAAGGAAGGGCAACCGGTGAACTGGCAACAGGGTCATGGGCACCCAAAGATCACTGATGCGCGTGGGAAGCAAAGGCTAGCCCGTCTCGCACAATCCCAAAGGAGACTTACTCTAGCACAAATTGCTGAAAAAGTTAATGCTGGCTATAACAGAGAGGTGTCAGAACACACAGTGCATTGCAGACTGCTGCGTAGCTGCAGACCTGTCAGAGTGCCCATGCTGACCCCTGTCCACCACCAAAAGTGCCTACAATGGGCACGCGAGTGCCAGAACTAGACCATGGAGCAATGGTAAAAGGTGGCTTTGTTTGATGAATGTCGTTTTCTTTTACATAATGTGGACGGCCGAAAGTGTGTGTGTCATTTACGTGGGCTAGATGTGGCACCGGGATTCACTATGGGAAGAAGGCAAGCCGGCAGAGAAAGTGTGATGCTCTGGGCAATGCTCTGCTTGGAAACCATGGCATTCATGTGGATGTTACTTTGACACGTACCATCTACCTAAACATTGTTGCAGACCAAGCACACCCCTTCATGGTAACGGTATTCTCTGATGGCAGATATATAGATGGATATAGATATATATATATATATATATATATATATATATATATATATATATATATATATATATATATATATCTGTATGTATGTATGTATTAATATATATATATATATATATATATATATATATATATATATATATATATATATATATCTATATCTATATATATATATATATATCTATATATATATCTATTAATATATATATATATATATATATATATATATATATATCTCTATTAATATATATCTATATATCTATATATCTATATATATATAGATAGATATAGATACACACACACATATATGGAACAAAATGCATTCTCTACACTGCCACCATACCACAGAATACTGCCACCCAAACTCTATAGTAAAAGAAGCACTTTATTGCTGCCATAATATACACACACTATACTCTTACACCTTCAATATTACATGGTACATTGTCACAGTTTCATGTTACAATGATAAACACACTCCACAAGCACCCCACCAACAATTCTATGCTACTATGTGTGACCTCCCAGCCCCTCCTAGTCAGTGCTATGTCAAAGTATTGCCACTCCAGGGATTCTTAACCTTTTTATGACCAGGACCCAAATGACTGTGAATCATTTCAAGGCCAACAGATAATAATGTACTTCCTTCCCAATGTACATTGAAATACTTTAATGATGTCTAATAATTAAACATTATTGTGAGCAATATAATGAATAGGACAGGGACTAGTACACAATATTAACACAATTTATAACTACTTGGTAATAAACAGGCATGAAAAGAAAAGACCATATTGAATGATATACAAAATCATGATTTGAGAAATGATCCACATGTTCTAGGTTAGTAAGAAGTGCATTGCAGAGTTTAGTATGAGATTTGTGAAGTGTATAGGAAAATGCATCAATTCTAAGTATGTTTTATAAACTATAATGTTATATCAGTGATGCTCAACCCTATTTTTAACTAGGACCAAAAATAGTGCGCCATCGTTGTGGGACCCCAAAAGAAGTAAACACAAAGAACTGTATATCTGACACACAGTGAACCAAAAATATCAAAAGGTTGTGTACCTATGTTTTTTAGGCAACAAATGGTTCCTGTGGGTGTTCTACGTGAACCTCTGATCTACTCTATGCTGTTGGGTACCCTGCTCCTTCCACTATCTAACTCTCAGTCTGTGGCATCCCGTTTGCCCCCATTTTTCTATTTGCATCTTGACACTGCCCCTTGTCATATGTAGCCCTTTCCTCACTTACAAAATCACATGAATGGACAGGTCACTGCCTCCCAAACAATCAGCACACTTATTATGCGCTGCATAGAACATTCAAATTATATCCAACGTAATTGTCTTCTTAGAGAAATTGTAAGTTTAGTTTTTTTCCCGTTATTTTGAGTCTTCCATTATTTTTACGAGTTTACATGAGTAAAACCAATGTTAATCACCATAACAATGACATATTTAATTGGATAATACCTCAATATTACCCAAAAAAATCGTAAAATTCATAAAACATGTTTCTTTTCTCTAACACAGTGTTTCCCAAACCCAGTCCTCAGGTACCCCTAATAGTGCAGGTTTTCCAGGTGACAAGTGAAATAATTATAGTACCTGTGCTATACCCCAGTCCTCAGGGACCTTTGACAGTGCATATTTTACATAAATCTCTGCTGGAGCACAGGTGTATTCATTACTGATTGACACATTTTGAAAGATCCATAAGTGGTATAATAATTTCACTTGTGACCTGGAAAACCTGCACTGTTAGGGATACCTGAGGACTGGGCTTGGGAAATACTGTAATATACTATCAAGCACAAATGAAAAATCCTTATTTGGGCAGATCTGGGGCAGTCGGACTAATGTGTCTTAATGTTCCACTTCAGAATGTTGACAGGTATGTATCAACAGTGTTAGAGTATAAATACATTTGGATGAAGTTAAATCTATTTCAACTTCTACCACTGGATTTGGTGTCCGTCTTATATTTACCCATGAATCGTGATGGGTATGATGCCCCAGAAGAGCAGCAGTGCTTCCATCCAGTGTCATGAGATCAAAGACATTGGAGAGACATGGGCAGCACGGTGGCGTAGTGGTTAGCACATCTGCCTTACAGCACTGGGGTCATGAGTTCAATTCCCGAGCATGGCCTTATCTGTGAGGAGTTTGTATGTTCTCCCCGTGTTTGCATGGGTTTCCTCCGGGTGCTCCGGTTTCCTCCCACACTCCAAAAACATACTGGTAGGTTAATTGGCTGCTAACAAATCGACACTAGTCTGTGTGTGTGTGTGCGCTACGGAATTTAGACTGTAAGCTCCAATGGGGCAGGGACTGATGTGAATGAGATCTCTGTACAGCGCCGTGAAATTAGTGGCGCTATATAAATAAATGGTGATGATGATGATGATGATGAATTACACATATATAATTCTTTGCCGTGTCCATTAAACTTTTCAATTCTAAATTCTACTAAGCATGACCATTGAGGCCTGTATAAAACCACTGTCTGTTCTCTGAATAAGCAAATAAACAATTAACTTTCTTTTTCGCTCTCCTTCTACATTCCTGTTGTCTATATTTTGTATAAATGTATACGGAAAACTTCAGAATCCCCTTGTATATAAACTGTAAAAATGCACATATACTACCAGATACAGCTTTTAGTATCCAAACATCAATATAGTTCTAGAAAAGCAAAACATATGACCCAAAAATGCAGTCCAGAATCCTGCGGTGAGAAGATTTATCAACATTTTATAAACAATATTTTATCTGCTCAATATTTGTCCAAGTTTTTCTAAATGCGTTAAAAACACAAATATTTATGGCAACCTCTGCAATCCATAAACGTTGGCTACGTTTTAAAAGAACCCATCAGTAACACATCTCCATTTGTATTATTTAGATTTTTGGATAATGCTTGTGTATATATAACATCTTTTCTATTTGTCGTTATTTCACTGTTCGATTATCCACTCAACAGATCGCGGTCCAGGGCATTAACATTTAACAAATGTGTTTTTCGCAAATCTAATTATGCCATGTCTTTTATTTTTAGTTCTGAAGCATGGTTGGCTGTACACTGATTAAAAAAAAACCAAAACTACATCTGCCATTGGTTTGTCCATCACCTGCAGATTAGAAAGATCCAAGTGCCTAAGCCAGGCACTGCCTTCTTGGAAGAATTCCCAAACCTTTTATAGAGTCTGAAAGATGCGCTCGAAATAGGATGGAAGGAATGGACTGAAATAGCCAAAATCAGTCACCTCCAAGTACACAACAAGATGGTATTTTGTATGAGAATGTGATATAGTCCAGCCCAGTCCTCATTTCTCTGGAGCCAAACCAAGAACAATTTCAACTGGATCTTCTTGTGTGCTTCTAAATTAATAACAATTGTTTTACATCTGCAGTGCAACAAAGACTCTCCAAGTATTTTCAGTTCCTAACTGCAAATTTCCTGTACTGTATTCATTTACAATAGCTTTTAAGTTGAAATGAACTCTTAATAAGTATGTTTATAGCGCATTATCCTTTCCGCTAATATTGTGTGCCTCACGCAAATAAGAGAATATATTTCCCATTTGATGTGGAAACTTGTTAGGATTTGTTTTTTTTACTACATACAAACTAAGAACAGACACTGAAAGCTTTAATTTAAGAGTAAAAATAACAGGATACATTGCATAGTGGTATCTCTACAGTGAACTATGAGGATATTAGAAGTTACAGAAGAGTTCTGTGACAATATAAAAAGGTGAGGATATAGGACAAGCCCTTGATACAGAGATCTGAGATGATTTCCAACATCCATAACTGTTACAGTAGGTGTGCATTATTCCTTTTAATACACACAAGTTTCCAAATGTGCACTGAAGTGATGTCAATAAGCAATGACATCAGAGCTTACTATTTATACAGATATTATTTGCAGAGTTTATACATATATCAACATCATACAGCTGTTATCTTCTATATTTTCTGTTCTAAAAAGTTCCTGGAATATATACATATCTCTAAATGTTCTTAGCAAGTATTTTAGTTTAAATATCGATATCGCTATCTATGCTAATTATCAACAAAACAGTCATGAAAGTGAGCTTACAGAAATATTGTATTATAGGTTCCAACTTAATAAAAATGTTTCTGTAAGAAATGGCCTCAAGTGAACTTAACATTTACCAATTTTACATGTGTACAATTTAACTGCCTCTTTTACCTTCTCTAATCCCGCTTTAAGAGAAACAAGGTCATCTCTAGCTCAATCATTAATACTGAGCCACCTGGGTTAAAGGGGAGATAGAGAGAGAGGGAGATAGAGAGAGATGGGGAGAGAGAAGATGGGGAGAGGGAGAGAGAGAGGGAGAGAGAGAGGGAGAGAGAGAGGGAGAGAGAGAGGGAGAGAGAGAGGGAGAGAGAGAGGGAGAGAGAGGGGGAGAGAGAGGGGGAGAGAGAGGGGGGGGAGAGAGGGGGGGAGAGAGGGGGGGAGAGAGGGGGGGAGAGAGGGGGGGAGAGAGGGGGGGAGAGAGGGGGGAGAGAGGGGGGGAGAGAGGGGGGGAGAGAGGGGGGGAGAGGGAGAAAGAGGGAGAGGGAGAGAGAGGGAGAGGGAGAGAGAGGGAGAGGGAGAGAGGGGGAGAGGGAGAGAGAGGGAGAGGGAGAGAGAGGGAGAGGGAGAGAGAGGGAGAGGGAGAGAGAGGGAGAGGGAGAGAGAGGGAGAGGGAGAGAGAGGGAGAGGGAGAGAGAGGGAGAGGGAGAGAGAGGGAGAGGGAGGGAGAGGGAGGGAGAGGGAGGGAGAGGGAGGGAGAGGAGGGAGAGGGAGGGAGAGGGAGGGAGAGGGAGGGAGAGGGAGAGAGAGGAGAGGGAGAGGGAGAGGGAGAGGGGGAGGGAGGAGAGGGAGAGGGAGAGAGGGAGAGAGAGGGAGAGAGAGGGAGAGAGAGGGAGAGAGAGGGAGAGAGAGGGAGAGAGAGGGGAGAGGGAGGGAGAGGGAGGGAGAGGGAGAGGGAGGGAGAGGGAGAGGGAGGGAGAGGGAGAGGGAGGGGAGAGAGAGGGGGAGGGGGAGGGGAGGGGGGAGAGGGAGAGGGGGAGAGGGAGAGGGGGGAGGGGGAGAGGGGGAGGGGGAGGGGGAGAGGGGGAGGGGGAGAGGGAGAGGGAGAGGGGGAGAGGGAGAGGGAGAGAGGGAGAGGGAGAGGGAGAGGGAGAGGGAGAGGGGGAGAGGGAGAGGGAGAGGGAGAGGGAGAGGGAGAGAGGGAGGGGGAGAGGGAGAGGGAGAGGGAGAGGGAGAGGGAGAGGGAGAGGGAGGGGGAGAGGGAGAGGGAGAGGGAGGGGGAGAGGGAGAGGGAGGGGGAGGGGGAGAGGGAGGGAGAGAGAGAGAGAGAGAGAGAGAGAGAGAGGGAGAGAGAGAGAGAGAGGGAGAGAGAGAGGGAGAGAGGGAGGGGGGAGAGAGAGAGGGAGAGAGAGAGGGAGAGAGGGAGGGGGAAAGGGAGGGGGAGAGAGGAGGAGAGGGAGGGGAGGGGAGGGGGGTGGGTGAGGGGGGAGAGGGAGAGGGGGGAGAGGGAGGGGAGAGGGAGGGGGAGAGGGAGGGGGAGAGGGAGGGAGGGGGAGAGGGAGGGGGAGAGGGAGGGGGAGAGGGAGAGGGGGAGAGGGAGAGGGGAGAGGGAGAGGGGGAGAGGGAGAGGGGGAGAGGGAGAGGGAGAGGGGGAGAGGGAGAGGGGGGAGAGAGAGGGGGGGAGAGAGTGGGAGAAAGGGAGAGAGAGAGAGGGAGAGAGGGAGAGGGAGAAAGGGAGAGAGAGAGAGGGAGAGAGGGGGGAGAGAGAGAAAGGGGGAGAGAGAGAGAGAAAGGGGGAGAGAGAGAGGGGGAGAGGGGGAGAGGGACAGAGAGACATAGAGAGAGGGCAAGGCAGAGGAAGAGGGAAAGGAGAGGAGAGTAAGATCTGGTTTGTGAGCAATCACAACTAATACACCTTCAAGGTTTCTCCTCATTTTTCATTAACATTCATCTTTTCAGTAGCTCTTGATAATCTTTCAACCACGATTAACAACATCCCCAATAATAATCCAAACCAATTTCAACTGGATTATTACCAGGCATATGGGTAGTTTTAAAGAAAACACGAGCGGAAATATCAGATCAATTGCCTAATATTACTGCCGACTATTGGAGCATGTAGCCAGCTGTAGGTTCAGTGGTTCTTTGACTTATCCCTGGATTCTTGGGACACAGACAGTCTGGTATTGTGACACATCCAGTCTGACCACATCATCAGGAACCACTGGATAAAGATGATGGTATTTCTGATATAGCCTTTCTTAAGAAAACCCAAGATTAATATTATAGTTTTGTACTCACAAGAGGTTATACCTCCACTCACAGTGAAAGGTGGGGAATATAGATTAAAGGACTTTATAATTGTGGTCTATTGCTAACTATGAGGGAGGCTTTGTCTACACTCTTTGGATGCTGGATGGACCCTGAATTTAACTTCTTCTATTTTTGGTCTGTCTAGCGGTCCAGATAGTACAGACAATGTGTCACGAGTCACACATCACAGGTGGAGGACCACAGCTGGTCCACGGAGTGCTTTGTTCAGGACATATACGAGCCAGAAACAAACTTTCCATCTCACAAAGAGCATGCTGACAACAGCAGGTACCAAATATTACATGTAATTTCCAGAAAAGGAATGTGCACCATATGCCCCATCTATTATTGTGTCAGCCATAATTTGAGTAAAACTGTAACATATATGATGGAATTTCCATACGGAGAATATTCAGAATCCATGTGCTCTTTTTCTACACAACTGCACAAGATGTGTAACTTGTACAAAAGCCATGATGCTGGTTTAATTAACTGTTTAAATACACTTATGTAAATCTTAGTTTGGACTGTAAATAGTTGGCGTCTGCTCACTGTCAGTGAGAACTGTCCAATTCAATTTTGATTTCTTTCGCAAACTAAATACACTTGTTTTATCCTGCTTATTCCTCAGGGGGGAGAATTGGGTAACTGGAAACCACTTCACCAGTCAGATTTATGCATGACACATCAAATGCTTGTTTTGCTATTTTTGTATAGATAAAATTACCCTTTATGCCCAGGACACTATCCAGAGCTAAGCTATAAACAAATTTCTTAGCAAGCTGGAAGAATTTCTTTTTTTATCTGGCAGGCATATGTGAAAAAAAATGAGCTCTTCGGAATATATTCACAAATCCTTCACTTCATAAGTCACGTTTATTTATTTGCTTAATATTAGGATTGGTAAAGTCTTTGGGCTTACAACTACACCTAGTATGAAGACCTGCATTAAGAAAATCTCCACAATATAGTTTGTATAATGAAACCACTGTGAAATACAGTGCATACTTTTTTTTTTCCTATAGAAGCAGTTGCAAAAAAATATTTTAAAAACTAATATACAGAATTTTTGATTTGAACTTTGATTATCTATTAAAATGTGCAGTTTTAATGGTCACTATTGTTAAAAGTTTGAAACTACTTTATAACATGTAAAGTAGTGTTTCATAGTTGTTGACCGTTGACATCCCACCATTCCCCTTACATGCAGCTTGGATCTCCATCATGGGGCCTGAGAGGTACTTAAGTACAGGTGACAGCTACATATAAGTTCTGTGCTGAGGAGCTTTAGGAGCCATGAATGAAAACCCCAGGACTAGATGCACTGGTAAAAATGTCAGCCAGCTCAACACTGGATGGCTGAGGCAGCTGTCCATTCAGAAGCCAGTGTCATTTACCACTTCTCCTGAAGCTACTGTATCACTGGTGCAGCTATCTAGCAGAGGCTTCCAATACTGAAGAGGGGTCCAAGTACTATTACTGGAGACAGCTAAGGCGAGACTTTTCAGAAAGATCACCATCATCAATGTTTATTTGTAAAGTGTACATCAAATCATACAAAATACAATCGCACAAAAATAGAACAATTACAAATGTGGCTGATGAAGGAGGTGCAGACGTGAGACAAAAGGTAGAGAGGGCCCATGTTTGTAAGAGCTTACAGTCTATAGGTAGAGAGCAATTCTGAGACATAGGACTGGAGCTGGTAGAACATGTGGAGGATGCTGTATCAGATGGGGATAGGATAGGCTATAATGAAGAGGTGAGATGTGAGAGAGCGCTTGAAAGATTGAAGGGTTGGGGAGAGATTGGTTAGGCAGGGGTAGGGAGTTCCATAAGTGAGGTGGCAACACAGGAGAAATAGTGGAGGTGGGATTGAGTTGGTTACCAGAGAGAATGAGAGGTGTAGGTCAGAGGCAGAGATGTATGAAAGGAGGACATGGTGAGATGCATGAATTGAATTATGGAGGGATATGCCGAGTGGAGCAGCAGATGCAGAGCAGCAAGAGAAGGATCAGTCTTGTTGTGGCATTCAGGACAAAATGTAGAGGGGAAATGACGGAAAGGCCAGATAGTAGTAGGTTGCAATTGTCCCAAGCGGTAGACAATGAGAGAGTGGATAATGATATTTGTAGCATATTCTCCTCCTCGGTCTGTTACGAAGGAGAAAACAGCACAGGGGTCTGTGGGATGAGTGGAGTTTAGTTGAGGACAAAGTCAAGGATAACACAAAGGCAGAACAGGGCCGATTGTAATATTGTCAACCATGACTGGAGGAGGGTTTGTAACACTAGAAATGGAAGGAGGTGATGAGCTTGATTTTGGACATATTGAGCTATAGGTAGCAATGTGGCATCCAGGTGGAGAAGGCAGAGAGGCAGTTGGACAAACGAGATGAGAAAAGGGGAGGAAAGGAGTTATTTGTGTCATCAGCATAGTGGTGGTAGAAGAGAAGAGGGAATAGCAGAGGACCAAAAACAGAGCTTTGAGGTACCCAACAGATAGAGGGAATGGAGAAGACGATGTATCAGTAGTAGTCACTGAAGGAACGCTTAGAAAGGTAGGAGGTGAACTAGGAGCAAACAGTGCTGTGAAGACCAAGGGAGTGCAGTGTGTCAGGGAGAAGGTGGTCGATTGCTTCAAAAGTGGCAGAAAGGTCAAAGAGGATAAGCAGGGAGAAGTGACCTGAGCCATGACTAGATCATTGGTCACTTTAGTGAGATGGATGATCATCACATTTCATTTCTAAGGATTTACAGTGTTATTAACTCATGAACAGTGTAAATCCCTAGTGACGATCAATTTATAAAGGTACACTGGATTGGATAAGCAGGATCAAAATATTTGATCTGTGAACAAAGCAGTGCAAGTACCATTAAAGCATACATTTTGTGAAAATAATCTTACCAATAAATTTGTTTTGCATAGACTCTAACAAAGCTTGATGTGCATCTTCAGCCTGCAATGCGAGAGAACATTCCCTGGCCAGAATGGTCCTTACAAGGTGCTCTCCACAGCCTACAAATACAGAAAGAGAGATACATAAAACACACACTGCTGGCAGCTTGCACACATATAATTTGATTGCCCCTGCAGTTTCTAGAATCCTAACATGTATTATTAGCTGCTATAAATGCACATTTGGAAAACGGAAAACAAGTGCTTGTATAGAAAAAGTATATGGTATCAGTGATGTATATTGATCACAATACATAAAAACCTGCCATGACAAGATTTTTTACAATAGATATGTGTTTATTTAGGATGTAAGCTCTCATGAGCTTGTCCCTCCTGTCTCTCTACCAATTCTTCTGCTCCATCTTCAATGTGCAAGCTATGTTTGGAGCTTTGAAGTCCTGGCATTTTTTGTTCTGTATATTTGTACCCTGTATGGTCCACTGTGTTCGTTTTGTACAGCGTTGCAGAAACCTTGTGATGCCCTATAAAGAATAATAATAATAATAATAATAATAATTTATGCATGCAATCTAGTGGTAGGCCATACATGTGAACTAGTACCAGGCTGACACTAGAAGCTGCGCAAGCAATTTTCCAGGACACATTGATAGCCGAAAGCACGATACCAATGGCAGTGACAAATTCACAGGGTACGTTTTAATTTAAGAATTTTTATTTGATTAAGTTGATTTTGTAATTGCTGTACAGCAGTTCTTCACCAAAGTGTTTTTGAAGCAGAATGCCTTGGTGTGCACTAATCCATAGGGAATGTATCCTAATTTAGTGGATTACAAAACATAGTAAAGACTCATTGGGGTGAACTGAACAAGCCATAAAAATGCTAAATAATTAAAAGTATTCTACCTGTAATTAAAACATTTTCAGGTGGATGTGTGGGCCCAAACACCCCAACACAACTTTAGTTGCTGTCAGCAGAAGACACATAAAGATCCTTCAATTTCCTTACATGTAAAGGTGAAATCTGATATTATATAAACAAAGAGGTAGAAAAAAAACCAACACCACGAAATCCCACCACCTGTTGGTGAAGAAAATCAGTGGAGGAGCGTACTGCCCCAAACAGACACACAACACATATACTTTAAATGATAAACACAATCTCACAATTGTGATCATACAAACCACTCATATTTTATAGACATGCTCTACACCAAGAGTTTAATAAAGCATATAGACCATAGAATTGCAGCTATCTGTATTTCTAGCCGATAGAATATACAAGGCTCTTACGGAAAGAAACTCGTGTCTCATTCTATAGTTTTCCACTGGTTCATTATTTAGGAAAGATGGAAACAATTAAGGTACAAGCTGCCAAATACAGGAGCTGAATGGAAAGATATAATCTGCAGTTTTGAAATACACAATGCAAGTGACGATATACATGGACAAAATCCATCATATCTAAATATGGAATACATCAATTATATTGTGCATAAACACAACCTGCGCACCAGTCGCTGTGTATTATCTGCTAAATGTTCATCTTTTCTACAGTGCACTCATCCTGTATTTTATACCTAATATTTACAATGTCTGCATATTATATCGAAGCCTATAAAAGATCAAATTCTGAAAAAAAGGACAATCTGTCAGGAAGAACCAAAGTTGTCTTCTGTATAGTGTTCAATACCAAAGATGGCAATCCTGCTCACGGGATTGAGTCAGATAGACTGACAGCATACTACCAGCTACTAACCTATCCTGAATCCCTATCTCATCTCCACTTAGGTCTAGTTGGATCCACATTGCACATCTCACTCAATCATTGCTTCAATGGCTGTGTTATGCCACAATCATAAGGATTTTGCTGTTGACTCTGACCATTGTTGGTAGGTTCAAAAGATTACTATACAACACAGTGGTGGGGAAAAACCATATCATTCAAAAAAGAAACAGGAATTCTAGATTTACTACAGCAAAATATTTGAATGTGCACATTATTTAATATTACACATGGAAAAACAAATATATGCCAGATGTTACAGCCCACAGAGCTGACCTGCTGGGCAGTATAGACAATTGTTCAAAGACTGCAGAAAGGTACTGGTTACTGATTACTCCTTTTGAGGGACAAGCACAGAAAACAAAACTAAACAAAACACTTTTCAATGGCGGTCCCCAGGGTTCCCCCGAAATACTGTGTTCTCTTCTGTGCTTCCATTAATATACCACTCTGAGGAATGAATCACTAACAAAATACCTGTGTGCAGCCTTTGATCAATTTATTCATTCTTTGGGAGAACCTGTTCTTGACTAGCACAAGACACGAATAGAGTTTTGGAGTCTTCTGCTGTAGCCCACCCATTTTAAGTTTCGAGAGCCTTCTCTACCTACTATTGTTGAAATGGATGGTTATTTAAATTACCTGTTCGCTTGAACCAGTCTGCCTGACCTCTCTGATTTACAGAACTGCCTCTAACTGAATGTTTTTTGATTTGCCCCCCATACTCTGTAAATTCTAGAGACTGTAGTGTGTGAAAATCCCAGGAGATCAGCAGTTTCTCAGATACTGACACCTACAATCATTCCACTATCACAGTCCCTTACGATCACACTTCTTCCCCATTCTGGTGTTTGGTTTGAACAACAACTGAACCTCTAGACCATGTATGAATGCTTGGCTGATTAGATATTTGCATTAACATGCAGGTGTACAGGTGCACCTAATAAAGTGACCATTGAGTGCACGTTCTTTATAAATGGTGCTTTATAAATTAAGGATAATAATACATTTATAATCTGCACTCTCATGAATATTTGCCTTCATTGTATGTAGGTGACAGGCAAAAGAAGAGGGAGAAAAAGCAGTAAAGTCAGACAATGAGTAGAACCAGAAGAGGCTTTAGTAATAGGAAAAAAAAAAAAAGTTTATTTCGCTATACAGATCTCTAGTTACGTTACATCTGAAGTGCTGTGTTCAGTTCTGGAGATCAAAGAAGGATATTCAATTAGAGAGTATGATACTTCAAAGACAGGCTACAAAGATGGAGCATTATGTTGAAAAAAAGAATATACACTAAAACACCTTAATAATATTTAAAACTTAGAAGATAAAATAACTATCAAATATATTAAGGTACTTGAAGTGCAGCAATAGAACATAATCTACAGAAATAGAAGTGATAGAGCATGAAGACACGTACTGAAGACTGAAGGGAGTAAACTAATGCCAGGAAACACTTATATGAGGAAAAGGTAGTGAATGTGTAGAACAATCTTATAGAATCCAAGGCTGGGCACACATGGGCTGGTCCTGCTGCTCCGGATGAGCTCATCTCAGTCCAATATGGACATACATGTAGCTGAAATGGACAAATCTGGCTTTTTGGTGTTAGGGCCAAATTGCCAGACTTCTTCCACCTTACGTGAGGACCTGTTGGTGTGGATGGAGGATGAGCGCACCCACAGCGTACATATATACGATAGTGATCTAATCCATTTCAATAGGATTAACATTGTGCATTGCGCTCGTTTTAGGGATCCACTATGCAACTAATAGGCTATTTAGTAGTGTGCGACCAGCTTAAAATTGTGATAAAGTTTGTTATAATATTCCTTTTGGTATTTATTTGCTATCATACACCTGTGTCATTACCAGAACATCTCCATTTTATCTTGATAACACGGATACATTCATTGTTACAATATTTGTTGCATATAAGTCAAAACAAGTAGATTTTCTACCTAAAGGAGAACTAAATCCATTTCTAATGGTCAACATTACACACATTATTACGTAAATGAACAAGTAATATAATATAATATACAGGGCTCCAAATCACCATCTTTAAGTCTCCACACTAACCTTGCTGTTTGTAGAACTGTCTCAAATTAGAAAAAAAAAACCTACGTGGATCCTATAAAATTATTTGTACTAAATACCTTTCAACTTCCTAATCTGCAATTCCTCTGCGTAAGCACAATTTCACAATTAAATGAGTTATTCAATGGGCCCGGCTACGTAAGTAATGTGAACTGTTGATAAAGTGGGGGAGGAACAGTAGGCGCAATTACTGGTCTCTTGGTAAAAGTTTCTCTTTCATTGAAGTATTTAAAATTTTTGTTCGTTTTTAATGTAAAACAAACATATGAATTTAAAAAGTCATAATATTTTTACTTATTTGACTCTCGCTAGTTCTGGGATTTCATGCATATAAAACTTCTAACAGTTGAGAAAATAAGTGTGGGTTTGAAAATGTATAGTGCATTTGTAAAAGATGCCTGAAAAACCACAAATCACCAGGTATGAGGGGGCAGAAAAAAGAGTACAATTCCTGCTACATTGTAATTTAAATCATTAAGCCAGACAGACTGATCCGTAACTATTGCTCTAAGTCAATGACCTATTTACATAAAGCCCCTTTAAATATGGCCTCCCGTTTTTGTAATGTCAGAAACAGTTAAAGCCACATTACAAGAATTTTAAAGCATAACATTCCAACCACCAGTATATTAGCCGAGCCTAGCAGAACCACAACAAAAGATTCAAAAAGCAGCATGCTATGAGGCGTAGCCCATATATTAATTTGGAAGCCGACAATGGAAAAAAAATTGCCAACACAATGCAAGAGGACCTGCCAAACACTGGAATTAAAGCACTACGGTCTTCCATAGATATGGATAACCTTTACAGCTGATGGTCCTAAAGTGGCTGAATTGAAAATAACTTATGGAGTAGGGCCTACTAGCAGCATGTCAGGGAGAAATTATTGTAGCTCTCCTTCTTTTGAAGGACTCTGCTTTTAACTCAGGAAATTAGAAACAGGAGTGCCAGAGGGCATACACATCCAAGGCTGTACACTGGAACACACACGTTTTCAATTACAGAACATGAAAGGAACGTCTGATGAACGAAAAAAAAATAAAAAAAAATGAAACCCAGTCTTCTTTCTGGGAGCCATATGCAGTGAACTTTGGAAATCTGACATCAGCTCTAAGCTGGTTCTTACTTACTCCTGAGTCAGGTTATGCTATAGAAGTTGGCCCCAGATTCCTCCACAGTTTTCACTACTGATGGAGAGCTTAGATACTACAGAAGAATCCAGCTTAGTCAGCAACTTTCAAGTGAAGTTCTTGAGCTTGAACAATGTGGTTAGGGAAGTTTGTAATATTGGGCCTGAAAATATAAACTAGGCCAAACTGTATCAGATTCAGATTGTCCAAGCTATTCTCAGAATAGAAACTGTGGACAGCAAACTTGTTTAGTTTTGCTACAGGATACACAGAACGGCAATCAGGTATTTTATTAATTGGCTGGAACCTCATTACTGGATACTCTTACAGTATGCCGAGGTACAATATTTTCCCATTTGGGCTACATTCCACTATACACATTTCCATTAAAACCAACTTCCTAGGTGGTTACTTTTGGAAGTTATGCAAACGAGATTTAGTAATCAAGTACACCAATATAATTAGGAAAAGAGTTGAACGTATTCTGTTAATTTCAGGCAAAAACTTGTTTCTATAAAGATCCTTAAATGTTTAAGTACCTGTCAATTAGCTGCTGCTGACACTTTACCAATACAATCTTCCCTGATATCAGATATTCATTAGGGGTGAGGTAGTGTGTTGCTCAATGAGCAAGCAGCAGTTGTATGCTAAATGTGACATAACATGATTCTGGACTCCCACTGATTGCCTCCTATGTCAAGGATGAGGAGTGTTTACCCACAGGTATATCTGTTCATTCTCCAATGACATTAACAACTGACTTAGTTTCTGAAAAAGGTATTTGCTTCTGGAAGCTTAAACCCTTCTGGCTATCTTTAATGGGAGATGGATCAGAACGGATAGGCATGTGGGATAGATACCCTGGCACTAATACGCCAATTATGAATCTGTGCACTCTTTTGGATGCCTATCAGCAGGGTAGCAGGATTAAAACACATTTTCCAGGTAACAAGAACAAACGTGTCTTAATCTAGAATGTATGCATTATTACCGTTAATGCGGTAATTTCAATGCCGGTAATAGGTTTAACGCTGTGCTACTTCGGGGGGGAATTGATTTCATACTGAATAACCTTTTTGCTTTTCACCAGGCATGCTCAATATGCCTCAGTAGATAAAAGTGGCAATTTTGTGGCATGTCTGGCTAGAGCAGAATTATCAAATAGGACTGTCCCAGCCACAATGAACAATCAAAATACTAAACGATTTACAGATGTCAACATTTTCTATGATTTTTTATTAACAATATACATCTCAGGCAAATTACACTAATTATCAGTTGCTGAAATACTTATATGCAATAAGTGTAACCCAAATTATCCTCAGACTCCATGCAATATCTTGATACCCCCATTACAGAAAAGGAAATATATGCTGCGATTGCATCATTCCCTAATAACAAAGCTCCAGGATTGGGTGATATTCCTCTGGAATTATACAAGAAATTCTGGCAGTATTTTATTCTTAGGCTTATTGATCATTTTATCCAGATGGCGTCTAGAGAGACTTTATCACTTCCAGGTCAGATGCATTCATAATAGTAACCCCTAAACCTGGTGAAGATTAACTGTCCCGAATCTTACCGACCGATTTACATTCAAGCCACTGCTGCCCATTAGGCTAAATATAGTTATAAACAGATCATCCACCCAGACCAGATAGGCTTTATGCCCTGTACATCCATAACCTCTAATCTTAGGCAACTATATACCCATCTACAAACGTCACATGACATGGGTGATGAGGCAGTGGTTACATTATTATTATTATCATTTATTTGTTAGGCGCCACAAGGTATCCGCAGCGCCGCACACAGTACTAACAGTAGACTATACAGGGTGAAACCATACAGAACAATGAACAAAAAGTACCAATACTTCAGAAACTCCGGCCAGTCATATGCAGTAAAGACGGAGCGGAAGAACAGGTATGGAGACAGGAGGGGAGGCCAAGATCTGTGACTCATTGAAGTAGACATATTTGTGGAAGTTATGAGGAGTTTTGTAATGGGTCCCATATTATATTAATGGGTTAAGTTGTATTCAGCTCAAGCGACAAGAATATTTGTGATATGCCACATCCCCCTTTAAACTAGGTAGGAGCACCCAGCAGGGAGACCCTTTGTGGACTTTCTGCAGACAATACTGTTGCCTTATATGCTGATGATATGCTCCTTTATCTGACTTATCTGTATGACTCACCTGACAATCTGCTACATTGTTGAGGGATTTGGGTCTAAATTATGTCCACAACATCATGAAATATCTCAGTAGGGATTGATGTAACATCTCTTACAATGGACCTGTAATTATGGAAGTAACTTGGGACGTGCATAACTAAACACTTGTCAGCTTATTTATCGCCTACTATGGATCCAGTCATTTAATATCGATTACAGAAAAAAACCTCCCTCTCACTATATCTGCAATTGTAACTTGATTAAAAGGATAATCCAGCCTAAATGTTTATATCCTCTACAACATGCCCCAATATACATCCCTGGACACATCTTCCAGAATAGTAACAAATATATATCCTCTCTGGTATGTGGGGGGAAATGGCGGAGATAATTAAAATGATTACATTGTGTAGCTCTAAAGCCTCAGGGAGTTTAGCACTTTCCAATTTCAAACTATACTATCAGGCTGCACAGCTAACATACCTGGAAGAATGGGCTGGAAATTCGTCAGGAGGAACCTTGAGACATTATGTGAGTGGATAGATTGGGTCTTCACTTACCCTGATACTCCTCCTATACAAACCCTGCTGCCAGGTAAGAAATCAAAGAAAATTGACCCGGTTATTAGACTAGCAGTAGAAATGTGGTCAGCCACACACAAACATTCTGGAGGAACAGGTATTGCTCTGCATACACATTTATGGAATAATGGAAATTGGCAAGTTTGAGAAGGATAAAACATGGTTTAAGTCTGAGATCACTTCAACTGGATAGATATATGTTAAATTCCATCATGTATTTCTAGTGGTATTAAAGGATATGCACAGATGTTCTTGGAAACGCGTGGTTTAAGCATGGATGTTTTTTTTGAAAATGCAATATTGAACTATTGTTTTTTTTCTTTTTTCTTTTTTTTTGCTGATATTATGTAGTCATTCCCCGGTATATGGAATAAAGATATAAAAGACAATGTGTAACATCATTATATACAGATGAACATAATTTGATTATGGTACATGATTTTGTATTGGATAAGACCATAAATGATTGAAATACTGTACTAGAGGGCACCTTTTTCTTTTAATTCTTTTACATATTTAAGTATGTATTCAATTTGATGTCAATGACCAAAGTCATCGTAGGACATGCATGGCAGAAGAAAACGCCTCTGTCCACAAAAGGGTGGCCTTGGTCAATGACACGGAGGGTCACGAACAATTCACAAACATAAGAAGATCTGGTTGCAATAGGCAAAATCATGGTATGTACTGCAGCCTCAAAAAAGAGGAGCTTGATTGATTGGCTCTCGGAGGGTCCAACCCTGCGCAAGTCTCTATAGTTTGCATAATATTTGATGTGATGCGTTACATACATAATGATGTTCTCTATTTTATGTTATAAATCTGTCAGCTAACTCACTTCAACTTTATTTTTCACATGTTGTCTATATTAAACCTATACATGTGAATTCCTCAGAAGAATTGAATAAAAAGAGACTTCTTTAAAATCCATCATTTAATTTTTGTTAGTGGATGACCAATATGATATCAGATATTCTGTACAGCTTAAACTTGTCATAATATAAGACTCTAGTACAAGATCTCCAGTCTAACTTTAGTTAGACCGTAGGTGTAGCCAATCTGAACCTGATGGCGCGACTACTGGTAAGCGATTACCAAGCTATGGCTTTATAGTACTGGTACCTAGGGTACGTTTCTATTTGGGTATTGTTTTACGTTATATGTTGTAACTTTAGTTAGACCAAAGGTGTTGCCAATCTGAACCTGATGGCGCAAGTTTTGACTTCTGGTAAGCGATTGCCAAGCTATGGCTTTATAGTATTGGAACCTAGGGTACGTTTCTATTTGGGTATTGTTTTACGTTATATGTTGTAACTTTAGTTAGACCGAAGGTGTTGCCAATCTGAACCTGATGGCGCAAGTTTTGACTTCTGGTAAGCGATTGCCAAGCTATGGCTTTATAGTATTGGTACCTAGGGTACGTTTCTATTTGGGTATTGTTTTACGTTATATGTTTGTGTTTTTCAACATGCAAATTTTTTCAATAAATATACATGATTTAAAGAGAAAAAAACCCAAAAGTAATAATAATAATTATTATTTATAGATCACATTACTCCCAATATGACCTAAAGCACTTTACATTGTTGGAGAAGGTGAGGCAGCCATCTTGGGGATGCTCAGCTACTACTCTATGGAATCATTCACATCGGTACGATACTACATGAATGGTATTAATCTCAATGATGGGCAAAAGGCAGCCCTCATAGGATTTACCTGTGGCCCCTAGATCCTTCCTGCTTTATTGTCAGATTTGTTATTATAGCTTGATGATATGTTATTGCAGACATGTGTCTCATTCTTGTGAAATGTACAGTTTTAACTTATTGCTGAGATTAAGGGTATTATGCAGCCCTTTAGGTTAGAGGGCAAGAAGTGTGTCAGGTTGCCTATCACTGGTATAAATTGATCACTGGGTGTTAGCGAAACCAGAAGGTAATAGTAACAATACATCCCATATGCCTACTGCTTCCCTGCTTCATTCTAAAGACTAGGATTACATCACCCCCTATATAATCAGGGGTGGTCCTAGCAGTTATACTCACCACCAGGGGATGGCTAGTAACTTTGCAACCAAACACAAAAGTGACCCATGCTCTTCTACTAGAGTGCCGTAATGAAAAAATGTATTATTTTTAATAAAATGTTATATCCTTGATGGATTGAAGGCTCCTGTTTCACTTTCAGCGCTCTGCAAAACATTGTAATTTTCACTTTGGCAGTGAAGGGGTGCACCACATGGCAGTGCAGCGATATCTGGAAATAATAAAAGTGCAGAGACAGCGTCTCCTTCTCCATTTTGGAGACTTACCTCTGGATGCTTTATACCCTGTCAATAGACTATGGCCGGTAAAACATAACCGCCATCTAGTATATAAAATACACAAAAAAATTACATGTAATGTAAACTAGGAAGCAAACTATAATTTGTGTATTTTATACAGTAAAGGTCTGTAATCTTTTTTTCTATCAGTTTGTTAACTATAACCAGTCTTTTTCTGAAATATGGCAAAAGCCAAAAAGCAACTGGTAAATTATTATTAGAGATAGAAATAAAGGGCAAACATCCCACCAACTATATCAGTGTTTGTTAAACCTGGTTCTTGGGACCCCTACCAGTGCATGTTTTCCATATCTCCTTGCTGGAGCACAGGTGTATTCATTACAGACTGACACATATCCACAGGTGGTATGATTATTTCCCTTGTCACCTGGAAAAGCTGCACTGTTAGGGGTCCTGAGGACTGGGTTTGAGAAACATTGAGTTATATGAAATATTAATTTAATTTGAAACTACTACTATTTACTTACTACTTTAAAAAGCAAACTCTCTCTACAATAGCTACACACATTTTTCTGGTTTCCATAGAAAAAAAACCAATTGGATCAAAATTGTATTGTGTAATTATGTATTATTGTAGCTGTCTGTGTATTGTGTAATACTGTTAAATGTGTACTCTGTGCTGCAGATCATTTAATAAAAGATAATAACAATAATCTATTATCAGCCATACACTACATACACACAAATACGATGCGGAGCATCACATACACTAAAATGGAACACTAAGATGGGAATTCAATTAGCCACAAAGTGTCTCCAGAACGTTCGTGAGACACTTTGCTCATTTTTCCTTGCACCAATCGTGCATAACGGCAATTGAATTCCCCCCAAAGGATTCAAAATAACATACCACAGCGTAACGCAAGTTAAACGCATATATAGGAGTTTGTATGTTCTCCCCGTGTTTGCGTGGGTTTTCTCCAGGTGCTCCGGTTTCCTCCCACACTCCAAAAATATACTAGTAGGTAAATTGGCTGCTATCAAATTGACCTTAGTCTCTCTCAGTCTGTGTGTGTGTGTGTGTGTTAGGGAATTTAGACTGTAAGCCCCAATGGGGCAAGAACTGATGTGAGTGAGCTCTCGGTACAGCGCTGCGGAATTAGTGGCGCTATATAAATAACTGGTGATGATGATGATGATATAAAGACATAAATATGTATGGTTTAATTTGGTACTGTCAGTTTTATTTTCACATCTGTTTACATGTGGTTAACTTGTGTTAAAAATACATGTCAAATGCACAATTTTAACACTGGTAGGTCAGTAGCTTTAAAATGCAGAAAGTCATAACTGAAGATACTGTGTAAATCATACTACACAAATACTTAATTAGCATTCACTAAAGAACAAAATAATGAAATTGCTATAGTTTTATGAAGCAGCATTTACAGATTTAGACATTTCAAATAATAAACAAGTGTAACTTCAAAGGGCAGATTGTGTGTTTAATTTAAGCAATTTGCAGCGTTAAGAAGCTGATGTTACCCCCATAAAAATAAATTATTCCAGTAAGGACTTGCAAGTCGCACCTAAGAGTTTAGGAATATACTATAACAATATTTGTGTTTCGCTGAAACAACATGATCATTTATGAGCAATGGAGACAGACAGCCCCAGTCCCAGATTTATTCACTTAGTGTTTATGCTTGGTCTACACTGCTGCATAAAACACACACTTCAATAGCTCCAGGGCTCCAGCACAGGAAAGTAAAACCGTTTCGTTGTCATAGAATAAAATAAGAATTTTTGAGGATCTTCATTGTAGATTGAATTATTTCATGCATTTAAAGTATTTGACTGGTAAATACATTTAACTAAGACCTATCACAGCTCCCTGTAAGTGTTAAAGTAGACCCATTGCCTACCCCCACTGGACGCAGCGAGTTTGTGGACTGAATCAATATTTAGTCCATTCATTTACTAGGAACCAATTATATCACTGAGGTATGAGGTACTTTCTCCTCGTGTCACATTGTTCACAGTGAATTGTTAGCTTGAATATTAGTTTGGTTAGAAAACACAACACAAGTGCCCAGTTATAGCTGACTGAGGATTCTTTATCAAACATTTTCTAATTTCTCATGTAGTATTGGAGAAAGAAAACAATAATAAACAAAAGCTAATCTTGCATCTAGCTATAACTTTAAATTTAGAACACATGCTTAGGGGTAGATTAACTAAAACTTTAATAAAAACGAAAAGTGGAAGTGCTGTCCATAGCAACCAATTTGATTTGCATGTGCCCCTCCAGCTAAACCAAGTTGCCCATCACTGATCTAGTACATTCTAGAATTTACTAAATCAGTGATGGGTAACTTGGTTTAGCTGGAGCGGTACCTGTGAATCGAATTAGTAGCTATTAGTAGCACCTCCACTTTTCCTTATACATTAAAACCTGAAATATTAACGCTATTGGACAATTAAAAATTCCAAAAATCATCCTCCTCCGGAGCCCGACAAATAATCCTTTATCGTGCTAAACAGGAAAAAAAACTTCCCCCCCTTCTCTAACAGCCCTTAAAATACAAATCTGCCATGTCGCAGCCATGGAACAGATTACCTATTACCTCCATGATAGAGGCCATGTTTTTAACCAGGTTTGGGCTCCATGGCAATTTGTAGAAAGCTTGCGTCCCCCTAACAATTAGCCCCGTGATGAGGACCCATGTGTGGTAAACACGGCTCCCTCATACGCTTTGCTCCCTTACCGCCTTCAGTCATCTACACACTTCTCCACCTCTTGAGCTCTTTCATATCCCTGCTTTGTGGTCTTCCCCCCGGTCTTTTCCTCTTTAGTTTACATATTACACCGACTTAATTGCTTCAATTTTTGAAGGATAGTTTCTCCTTAAGATGTTCATTTTCTGTAAAGATTAGATCTACTGGACCAATAGTTCTCTTTATGTTAAATATATCTTTCGAACAAACATTTTCAACAACACTTTGTTCTCCTGTTATGTACAGGGGTGCCCGGAGGTGACTGGATTTCGGTATAAATGCTTTCTCCATGTTTGACAAAAAACAAGCTGCATGATGATCAGACTGAGTATTTCAAAATAGCTGTGTCATATGTTTTTACATGTACATATGTGCACTGCAAAACAGTTGCCTTCACGGTGTGCAACGGAATAGGACACTTTAAAAGCCTCCTGTTACTATTTTAGCCTTCCGCCACTACTAATACTCTGGGCTAATTTCTGGTCTTCAACTGCTGATAATTCTGATGTTGCCAATCTAAACGATATGTACCAAGGTGCATCAAATCTATAATCGCAGACTGCTGTATAAATA